>NC_048913.1:3178170-3308421 GCF_011077185.1 Oxyura jamaicensis | reverse complement strand
GGGGGGGAGCAGTCTCCCAGCATTACTAAAACATTGTTTTGTGAGCGACACGCCGTTCTGACCCTCCAGTTTGCGGTGGAAAAGGGCACTGGGAGCACAGGCGGCAGCACATGAGTCACTCCCCAGGCATCTCTGAATGCAGGAGATCGGCCAGATAGCGCCCGCTCCCACGGCAGGCGGGTGGAAACCCATGGCCGGGGCTCCAGCCCCCAGCGCTCGCTGCGGCTCAGCAGCTTGCCAGTGGGAAAACCCTACTCCCTGAGCACCGCGATGCTCAGGATCCAGGGGGAGAGCTGCCAAGGCTTCGCTCATCAACCACCAGTAGTTTTCCATCCTCAAATTGCATTGATTTATAGCAAAAAGCACTGAAAAGCATGATACTCCTGCAGTAACGTGTTCTGAAGACAGTCCGATTGTTTTCTCCAGCAGGAAAGCACTGCCTTGTGTTCATGCACCATGCTTCCTTCTATCACCTGCTTTGGGAAATAATTTGGTTATGGAGGAAGACGTAGCCCCTCCAAGCCCTGCTGCATGTACTGGGGCCATGGGCTGTGAGCTCCCTGTTCCTGGTCGGTGAAGGGCAAGGCTCAGTGGTTTGCTTTGAGGTTCAGCATAAGAAATAACATAGAACATTTATTTTTCAAAGGATTTTTCTCCCATTTAATATTCTAATTTTCACCGGGTTTTAATTTTGTCTTAGTACCGTGCTACTTGCTTTTGTAGCTTGGATTTCATGAGAACTTTGGAAAATAAATATAACCTTATTATTGTATCTGTATAACCTTATTACTGTATCTGCTATAGCAGAAATATTTCTTATACAAATCTTGATATATTTTATAGTCAAGGGACTAGTTCCTTATACTTGTACCTCATATGGATCCCATAGGATGGGAAAAATGGAATGCAAATAAAATCACACCAAAACAACCCAAATTTACACACTAAACAGACAAAACACAACAGCAAGCTGCCCCACTGTGTGATTCCCGAAACAGATGACTCAAATGTTGTTTGTGCAGCAAATCATGTCACAGAAACCCTTTGGCAGAAGAACCACCTTGAATTAAACATGTGCTGTCTTAGCATATCTATAACTGCTTGTGCTGGCAGCACGCATTCTTTTCTATTGCACAGTATTTTTTGGGCCTGGTTTTCCAGCATAATAAGGATTATACAATCACTCGGGCTGTTATTTCTTACTCTAATGACTTTTTAGCCTATTGGGCAAGTTCTATAAAACTCAGCAGATTTCAGAGGCCTCGCTGTGTTACATTCCTGCAGATGGGTGGAAGGGGAACAGACATCCCTTCCAAAGGGATGTAGCCTTCTTTGAATCACAAGGTTAGCACATTATATATATATATATTCAAAAAGAATCAGGGAGGAAACCAGGTGTCCAAAGTGCATGTAAAATCATATGTGTTAGGATTACAAAATACATAGTACAAATAAAATTTTATTTTTTTTTTCTGGTAATGAATGCTCATTATTAAAATATATATATGTAATATATATACTCAAACAGAAACAGGGAGGAAACCAAGTGTCCAAAGTACGTGTAAAATCGCCTGTGTTAGGATCACAAAATACAATGTAGAAATAAATACTTAAACCTTTTCTGGTAATGACTCTCCCCTTCCCTTATGCTGTGCTCAGAGGAAAATCGAGGCAGCCCACGTTGAGCTCCCTAACTGTCGGCCGCTCCCCTTCTGCCATTAGGCAACATTTCCTAGAGGGTGTAACGTTTACTGAAAGTATTTGCCATGGTGCAGATTGCAACACGGCCGCCCTCCCACCCCACGCTGTTCTCTTGCGGTGTGACCAGGGAGATTAAGCCCGGGTTGGCCACCAGAGGTAATCCAGGAAGGTGGAAGGTAAGGCGAGGACAGGATCCTGCAGGAGCTGTTGGAGCTAATCGGGGCATTGTGCGCCAGCAGGAACAGACGGAGAATGTTCCTGAAGGTCACTGTGACACCGGGGAGGAGTGCCAGCGTATTCATGCTGCCTTGGCACGTCCACGTTGGAGGATGCTGGGCCAACGCGGAGAGGGATGGAAGCTGTGCCAAATCCCACCTGCCAGCAGCTTTTCCCATCCCTGCTTTATTGGGGCAGAGGGGCTGTTACTACATAAGAAATTTCAATATATATATATATATCTTTTTTATTTTTATTTTAGCTGGATTTTCACTCTTCCTCCTTGTGGTCTCGGTCATGAGGAGCTGCTCTGTGGACGGGGCTCCCCCTCCTCGCAGAGCAGATTTCAGCAGCTCAGGTGCTGCAGGCAGACGTGGCCAAAGTTCTCCGAGCAGACCAGTAACTGAGCTGCTGTGCCTACAAACGAAAGTGTGAAAGCCTGGCAGTAAATGCAGACCTTTCCAGGCTTTATCTTCTGGTGCTAACCCTGGAGATGACCCAGCTCTTCCTGTATACCTAGCCAAGGTCACACACACACACAAAAAGCTAATTTTCGCTCTTACATCTGAAGGACAGAAAAGTCTGTATTTAGATAGGAATTTAAGGGTACTTAAATAGGCTTTTCTATCTTTATATTATTGACCAAGGCTCTGTAAGTGTCAAAACCCTTTATTATTGCTAGTTTGGTAGCACGCAGCAGCTGCTAGAAAAAATCAAGGTCCCATTGTGTTAGCCACTTTTCACTGCATTCAGACAATTCACAGTTCGATATTAAAAAAAAAAAAAAAAAAAAAAAAGTGAGGGAGGAGAGACTCCTGTAGAAACAGTAATTTAGTAATTTGCCAAAGTCATAAAATGTTTCATTTCATCATAAAACTAGCAATGGATGCACTCCATTTGGTAAGGATTTTATTTTGGGGAACGACCCGAAACCATGGAGTTGTTCCTTTCCCATACTTGTCCCAGCACCCTCAGACTCATTGAATCACACATAGGAATTTATGAGGTTTGGGATGAAGTGGGGAATTCTCCTTTTGCCTTCCCTTTCTTTTCCTTTACATCTGATTAATCCCTGATTACTGTAGGCTCAGCTCAGCCGTAGCTGCAGCTCAGTGGCACAGTAAAACTATACAAGGGAATCAATAACCTAATTCTAGGAGAAATCTCTGTATTTGTCATTTAATTCACATTATATATTTTTGTATCTATTTTATTTTTATTTATATTTTTATGTATGCCTGAATTTATGTCTTTTGTGCCACAGCTGTGCCCACGTCCGGGGATGTCTGATGGTCAGGATTCCCTCTGGCTGGGGCTGAGCCCCCTGCCCAGTCCCACCAGCACCAGGTGCCACAGCAGGATGATGCCTGGAGCAGGCGATGTAAAGGCACACGTCAGCACTGATCCCTGCTGCAGCTGCAGCTCTGTTGCACAGCTGCATTTGGCAATGCAGCGCCCTCGCCTTTGGCACACAGAGGATTTGGCTGGCTCTAGAGGGCTGCCGCATTCAGCATTTTGCTTTTGGCCTCTGAGATGCTCTTCAGGAGCTTGCAGAAGGATTTGCCTCTAAAGGAGCAGGAGGATTTAGAGCATGAATTTTAGCCCGTTAGCAACTCTTTCCTCCAGTACTGGACCAACTCCAGTACTCTGTCCAACAAAGTGCTGAGCTGCGCAAACTCTGCCAGGAAAGCCACGCTATGGATGAAGTATATATATTCTGGTATTTAAAGTCTATATATTCTGCTATTTAAAGTCTATATGTTCTGGTATTTAACCCGTTGTCCTATCGGTGGTTGTGCAGTGGGGAGGATGAAACCAGCCTCCACAGTTTGCTGTCTGGAGGTGGCACAAGAAAAGTGAAGCCTGACCTTCAGAAGATCGAGGAAAGCCACAGAGGACTGAGCACAAGCGTGCCAGGCAGCAAATGCTTGGGAGCAGAGCTGGCTTTGCTGGCTCTATTACACAGCTCTGCTCTGCCACCCGTGCCGATTTACTCAGCAGCTCTGCCATTGGATGCCTTTATCTGAAAGCACACATGTTTGTGGAAATCCCTGCGCGTTTTTAGAGCCAGAACCCTTGGTGTGGTTACCAGCAGTAGCCAGGCAGCTGTTGCTAGGAGCTCGGCCCGTGGTCAGAGTGCTGAAGCCTGCCTGGACCTCCACGATGGCATCTCGAGCTCCGCGGAGCAGCAGCAGGTTGGGTTTCTGAGCCGCCACTCACTGCCGTGCCTCCACCACCCCTCAGTCGATGAAAGAAGGCAGCCTGCACTCTTCCAGAGAACGAACCTGCTCTGCCACGGGACGTTTTTTTTTCTTTAGGAGCTGTTCATGGCCTGTCTAGAAGTCAAGTGCAAGTTCTCCAAACTGGAGGAAGGACAGGGAGCAGTTAAAGCTCTCCAAAAGTGTTTAGAAACTGCTGAGCAAAGGTTTGAATTCCCACTACTTTTTGTTAGCAAAAAATGTGGTTTCATTTCATTTTCAGCCCAGAGAGAAGGGGCCGAAAGGCAAGAAGTTGTGGCTGTGCAGAATGCCTCTCTGATCTCTGTGGAGATACGGCACGGAGCGGTTTGTCAGTAAGATGCTGAAACCTTTTTGTGTTGTCTAATGGCAACACTGCCCAGCTCAACAGCCATTTTCATCTATTTTATGGCATTTGGAGTGAATGTTCCAGGCCTGTCCTCCAGAGGTGACTTGGAAATCCAACCCTCGCCCCCAGAAGCTGTGCATAGAAACTAGACACTGCTGCATATAGGAATAAGGAGAGGACCCCCTGCAGCCATCCCAGATCCCCGGTGGCGCTGGCCAAGGGGCTGACTACGATCTTTCCTTCTGCAGACTGGGCACCGAGATGGCCTCCGTGCCCCCCAAGAGGCAGAAGAACACCAGCCCCACGGTACAGGGAAGGAAACAGCAACGGGCTCAGGCCTTATCAGCTGGCAGAGGTGATTCTTGTAGCCTTGGTTTTATTAATCATGCCAAATCCTATGCCCAGGATCTGAGCCGATACCAATATGAAGTGATCTGCACCTTCTTACACCAACTAATGTGCTGGCCATTAACCTACGGCATGATTGCAGGCATACTGCACATAATTTATACCTTTGCAGATAAACCCCATGAATATAAATCAGCCACTTTGCTTCTAAAATAATTCAAGACTGAAATTATTAATATTGGCTGGCAAACATTAGTGAAATTAAAATATTTTATGCTTACCTTGTAAGTGCTTTGTTGAAAACATGAAAAAAAAAAAACAACCACAACCTATCCAGTAGCAAGCAGTTCATCTAAAAAATAAAAATAAAAAAAATATTAAGAGATAATTTGGCTGTGAGGCCATAAATTTTACAATGACTAAAACAATATTATTATTTTTCTGATGTATTTGTTGTTGAATTGAATTCCATGCATTGGCAGTACAAATCCACTTTTTTTTTTTTTTTCTTTTCCCAAATGAACACCTCTTTAATAAAAAGGAAAGCTTTAGGGCAGTGCTTGTCTGATGATGATTAGATGATGATTAGATTTAGTTTTACTGTGCTGATGGGGCGTGCAGCCCAAGGTGAAATGGGCACGGCCGGGCACTAGGAAAGCCTGGCTCCACTTATCTTGCTAGCAATTAGCTGTCTGAGGGTGCTAAACATGCAGATGAAGGCTAAAAGGATGCTAAAATAATACCTATTAACAGATTCAATGAAATGAAAATTCATCTTTAACACCGGGATGTTCCATAATTAGAAAATAAGATAAGAGGCTCCCATCCCCTGGGTCTCTGTATAAAGATTAGAGAGGGAGAGACACGAACGTGTTCAGACTGATGGAGGAGCATCCTGGAGCACTGCAGGATGGTTTGTGTGCCCACGCCCCAGGGTAAATGGGACTGCTTAAACCAGGTGATCTAGTAATCCAAGCAAGGAGAGGGATGCTAAGGGACATAAGCTCATACAGGAGGTATGAGCGAGCAATTAAATGTTAAAAATAGATGAATAAATATTCACATTCCCATCTCAAAGAGTAGCAAGAGCCGCACGGTACCACACGGTGCTAAGGAGGGCAACAACCTAAGCTGGAAGATGCCAGCAGCTGGCGGGGAGGCACAACCTTCCACGTGCTGCAAGCAGCTGAGCTCTCCTGCATGCCACTTAATTGGCCTGACACTTAGCATAATAATAATATAGTAGCATGGATAATGATGTAGTTTGCAACACTAAGGGCTTTTACTGTCAGAGCCCCTTGGTGGCAAGTAGAAGTAGAAATTTCAAGTGGGTCCTGCCTCAAAGAGTTTGCAATCGACTTTGTGTATTCCAAAATAAACTGAGCCAAGTGTGTGAGCCTGGTGGGAAACCGCATGGCTGCACCTGGTGCACTCCACTCATAGAGGAGCGCAAAGAAGACATAAAACAAATGCTTGTAAAACATGAGATACCAATGCCCAATACCTTTGCTTTAAAGGAGATTTGTCACTGAGTTAGTAGGTTTTACTCAAGCGATCACGGGATGTAATACAGAAAACAATGACAAAAGAGCAGTCCAAAGGGTAGATAACTCCAGTCTTGTCATCTGCTGGCTTCCTGCTGCCTCCTTCCCTGCTACCACCCCGATCCAGGGGGAGCAGCATGAGGGGGGAGGAGACTTTTTTGTCTGTTCCTAGGCACATGCAATAGAAAATGGAGGCATAGCATCTCAGCCCCTGGAAGTGTTAGGCCTTCAAGTGATTTTCGTAGATGTCTGGCTAGTGATCTGGGTCTCAATAACCCAAAGTGAGTTATACAAGTAGTCATGAGCTGTTCATTTGCTGTGCATTATACAAGAAAAAAAAATAATAAAGAGGAAGATCTGCAACTGACATTTTCAGCCTGGTTTATCATTCCTAGAAGGGCAACAAGTCAAAGTTCTTCACCACTGCTAAAGCCAGATACAAGCGCTCTCATTCTCCTCCAGAAATGACACAGCAGCACTTTACAGATTAGGCAGATCCCATTAACTTTGTATCGAAAAAATGATTATGTCCCACATATTCATCAGCTTCTGAGCCCTGGAAGCTGAGAATAAGCAACAGAACCATGGCAAGCTCTGACATGATTAGTTTCCAATTTAAAGCAGGGTGTTTTTCATTCCCACCCCTTCAGTCACTGTCACCACAATTCAAATATGCCTTTCCACTTCATGGCTGCCTGTTGGGGACCTCAGAGCTGTCACATCCTGGGCTTGTCAAAATTCCTGTTGGCTTTAAAAAAATTAAAGAAATCTGTTTCAATTTACAGTGTATGGCTATCACGTATTGGAAGGCACTTCTTGCCTTTTTTTTTTTTTTTTTTTTTTTTTTTTTTGCCCCCCAGCCACCGAGACCTGGTAGTCAGTGAGGTTTTCCTATAGCGCTCCATCAGAATTGCTGATTTCTGCTCAGTTTATGGCAGTTTTCCACTTAATATACCACCTGATTGCACCATCAGGTTACGTTAGCAATAATGTCTGAATTGTTTTAAGACTGCAATAGCTATAAAGTCAATTTTATTTTGACTTACAGTGTTTTATTCTGTAACAGCTGCCTTTTTACATGTGCATTTTATGGAGAAGATCCCAGATCATCTGAAGTTTCTCAAATTTCATTTTTGCAGCTATTTCTACAACCTCTGAACTGGAGCTTGATGAAACCAAGCCTCACGAGAACAGAACATGTGGTAAGGCATGCCCTCGAGAAATACAGCCAGAAGAAGCGATACGAGAGGTGCCAAAGGGACCAGGACCTTATTTTTATATCAGTGGATCCAATGGAGCTGGACTGTAAGTAGGTCCTCTCAGCAGATTCATATGAATACTGTGAAAATATATGAAAGCACATGGAAGAATAGCTGTGGTAAAATAGCTAACTGCTATCTCTATGCAAAGAAATGAAATAATTCTGTTTATTTGATGAAAGTTTATCTGTTTGGGCTGTTCAGAAATCACTTAGCTACTCCACGTAGCAGATCTGCTAGCATCATCACCAGAGCTAGGCACCACTGTTGTTGATCAACATTCTGTTGTGCTAAATGCAAAACAAGCAAAAAGTAAGAAGGGATTTCTGCCCAAGGAAAACTGTCAGATCAGAAGTTTCATCTTTTCCTTTCCAGCATATTGACACTCTTCTCTAGATGTCATCACCAGCAAGCAGCACAGAATGGCTGCTGTAAACAGCATGCTCCTTGCTGCATTTCCATAGCTTTGTCTGCAAACAGCTTTTTCTGTTGCTACTTGTCATCTCTCCTTGTGCTGCTCAGCAGAGAGGTGCCTTACTAAGACTGGACCGCAATGCAAATCATTCCTATTCCACCGGTACCTCGTGCATCCTGATTGAAATAACCCTGCTGGAATGGTGCAAGATCTCATTAGTGCTGCAAAATCACCATGTCTTTAGCATCCAGGTCCACTTGCAGCTACCCTAATTAATGTTTCCCACCTTATCCCCCACCCAGGGACTCCTGGGGGTGTTAGGTCAGGCTCGCAGGGAAAACTGTAAGGAGTTCAAGGGACAGGAGCTAAGTAAGTCTTTGTTACTGGAAGGGAGGCTACTTTGCTATTTTGTTTTCCATACGCAGTGTGAGCATCTATTGCCAGCGCAGAGGCTGGCAGCGTATCTATGACAACAGAAGACAGGATTACGCGCTGAAATGGTGTGAGATCAAGTGCCGAGAGACCTATTACCATTTCAAAGAAGGTAGAGGTGCCAGTGGGTCTTGAGTGGGAGAGGGCAGTGGGAAAAAACTTGAGAATGCTGGACTTGTGACTCCCGGGGCAGAGGAGGTCACCTGCGGGGTAGGAGAACCAGGTAACCTCAACTCGTTGGCAGACCTCGGCGGGGATATCGGAGCTGGATTGCCATGGTGATTAAAGAAAGGGTTTTAGACAAGAGAGCAGCTTTGGGAGAAAAGATACCATTGAAATGAATTAAACACAAAGCGTCATAATCACTTCTGAAAGGCGGCCCTCCCTCTGTGGATTGGGGCCCGCAGGCAGCAGTAGGGCTGAGGCTGCCCTGCAGCACCGGAGCAGCGAGCGGGCTGCTCTGACACCTCGTGAGCACTGGGCAAAGCTCTGCATGCAGAGAGTGCCCCATGTCCAGGGGCAGCCCCATGGCCTTTTCCAGGCAAGCAGAGAAAAGGAACTGTGCACATGTAGGAAAAGCAGCAAAGCTCAAGATGGGTCACCCCATACGCCCCAGGCTCTTCTAGGGAGAAGAGAGTCCCTAAAAGCCAAACACCTCTGGTGTGCTGACAGCCAGCTCTTTGAGCTGCTCTCTACCCTCAGTTCCATCAGTGCATCTGGACATCCCAGGGCCGAGCCACCTCTGAGTAGTGAGAGATAGCATTGACCTGGTCAGCTTCATTCTCCACATTCTCCTGCATGGGGCAATGAGAACAAGCTTTTTTTTTAAATGAGAACAAGTTTTTTTTTTATTATTTTTTTTTATTTTTTTATTTTTCTTTTTCCTCGTACAGGTGAACAGCTTCTCTACCAGATCCCCAACAACACAGTCCTCACCAGTAAGATAGGGCTTTTATCCTGCCTGAGAGAGCAAGAGCGGGTGATGAAAAAGGTCGGCAGGAGCTCTAATTCCAAGTAAGAACTCTCACCTCCTTGAACCCTGAGCAGAAACTTAGGCCAATCCAAAGTGACAGCACATAAATAAAGGAGCAGTTTCTTCTGGATGCATAACAGTACAGGACACAAAGTATATGGTGTTTTATTTTCCTTATTGTCCGGAAAATCATCCTCCCCACCCTTCCGCCTACTCCTCCCATCTCCCCTCCTCCAAAGTACCTACATTAAAGATTGAAATATCTGGAGTTGTACGAAGAACAGGTCTCCAAAGATAGTGGTCGCAATAATTCCCCTCTTTTGGGTGCCTTCTCCTACTGAAAAGGTCACAACCTCTTGTGGCAGAGAGACTGTAAATGTAAAAGCAGTTTATTGCCGTCTCTGGTCCTATATTGCTGATCTATCCATAGAAGCAAACAACAACAAGAACAAAAACTAATGGGAATCCTACATCACGGTTACCTGCAGCCATCTCACTTTTCAAAAAAAATGAGCATATGGAGAATATCTTAAGGTTAAAATATATTCTTGACGGTGTATGGAATGACAAAAAATGACAAAACCACAACAAGAAGGAAAAAAGTCTCAAGTCTCTTGCAAGAATCCTTTCTGAAAGTAACAGTGGAATGAACATGTTGGATAGGGCATTCAACGTGTATTTGATTTTCCCATAGGTTACTGAAGATGGAAGAATTCTTTCCAGAATCTTTTCGCCTGGACCTAAAAGATGAGAGAAATGCCTTTTTTGACATTTGCAAAGGTGAATTGCCCTCGTCATGGCAGAAACCAATTTAAATAGCTATGTGTTCCTCTCAGAAGTTTGTTAATGTAGCCACAGTAATAACCACTGATGTCCATCAGTGATGCTTGTGTGTGCTCACTCGTTGAAGCGAGCAGTTTTCAGAGCCCACCAACTGGCACACCGGTGTTCCACACCCCACAGGTCACTATAACAGATTCGTTCTCTCTGCAGAAGAACAGATTTGGATCTGCAAACCAAGCTGCTCTAACCAAGGCCGAGGAATTTTCCTCCTTAAAAATCCCGGTGCTGCCAACACCCTTCAAGCCAAGCTCCACAGCTCGGTGGGAGACCTGCCCAGCAAGAGGGGGCAGTGCAGGGCTCCCCAGGCGAGAATAGTGCAAAGGTAGAGATCGAAGCCTGGGAATCCACGTGTGAGTAGTGCGCTTACTTAAGCCATACTAGCACCAGTGCATTATTTTGTTCTGCAGATGTTTAATATATTTATACCACATCTTCCCATCGACATCTGGGATTTCATTTTGTGGGAGAGAGGCTGTTTCTCTGGTTAGTCCATCTTGCATCTGCACTTCAGTCCTTTCAAGGCAGATTTTTGCCATCAGAAAGGGTTTACCTTCGTCTGGAAATTTAAGCAGGGCTTCAAAAGGCCAGGTGCTACCTTTCTGTACATGACAAAAGCCTTGCACAAAGTTATTTAAACTAGAGACTAGTTTAAGCTACCCTACCTTAGTGCTCATCTTGATTTCTAATAGCAAGGAACTGGCTTAAGCTGTGAATAATGAGGCTCTATACACCTTTGAAAACTGTTTGTTAGCACTGATAGTTTTAACAGCATATTCTTGGTATTTGTGTAAGCATCCAGCAAACTTTGATGATAAAAGGAAACAATTCCCAGATGACATCAGACTGGCAGTAAAAGCAGTGGTGCTGCATTAAGGGTTCTTTGTGTTCAGACAAACTTTCTGTATTCTCCAGTAAATATTAGTAAATCTTTAATTACCTTCTGAGACTCAGCACAGCTTCTGTTCCTCTGGAATCCATTCCTAGCACTTCTAGGTTCTCTTCTGAGCGCCCTCTGCTGCCCCTCACCTTAAGAAATGTTGAAATAAGGACAAACATCCTTGTTCTGTGGTGTGAAATGAACTGGCCGTGGGGTTTGGGGCGAGCTTTGAACTGCCGCGCATTATGGCTGCCTGTTGGCGACATGTCTTGCGTTGCCCTCACAGGTACATCCACCAGCCTCTGCTCCTGGAAGGGAAGAAGTTTGATGTCCGGTCTTACCTCCTCATTGCTTGCACAGCACCCTATGTGTTGTTTTTTGCCCAGGGTTATGTCCGCCTGACCTGCACCAATTACAATGCCGTGTCTGACGATCTGACCGTTCATCTCACCAACCAGGTAAACCAAGTTCACTTAGTTCAGAAGAAGGAGAGGAGGGGCTGACAGAGAAGGGAAGCAAAAAAAAGCTTTTAAAGGCTGAAAATATGTCTCGTGAATGCAAAAGTTTTGCACCCATGAAATGGAGGCTGAATAGTAGTAGTACTCTCTGCCATGGACCAATTTTCTGCTTATGCTGACAATTTCCTTCCCCGGACCTCTTCTTCCTGCCATTTTTTTCTCATATATCTGTAGAGAAGAAGCCTTTGATTGTGGCTACCTAGCACAAAAGAGCCTTAAGTCTTGGCTAAGGATTTTGCTGATCTTAAAGGATTTTGCTGTGCTTAAATGTGATAATCATAATGATGTAAGATGCAGATGGGTTCTCCAAAAGCCATCATTCTTATATCTCCACCTTGGCCTCTCAAATGAGATTTACACACCAAGACTGCTTTGGCTCATATTCCCATCCCACCTCATCATACAAAATAAAAGCCTTTCTTATTTAAAACTACCTGAGTTTTTGTCCTTCACATGAGGCACTTCAGTAGTTAGGACTGACCCCAGTGGAAGAGTTTGAAAAGAACTGGAAGGGAAAAAACGTTTTGCTTTTAAAGCCCCTCTCCCTGTGTTCTGAAAATGGGCAAAATATGCATTAGGGAGCTAAGAGAGAAGCCCACTTCAGTTCTTGCTGAATTTTACAGTTCCTGTAGGAGCACAGTTCAGGACAGCAGATTATAGCTGCTTCCTGCAATATATGCTATTATCTGTACACTGCTTGTTTTCCTGGAATAGTTTGTTTGCTCAGGTAGAGAGCTATCCACACGGGAATTCAGGTGCTTGGGTAGGATCCCATGGCACAAGCGATATTAAACAAAGGATAGGCGTTTATAAGCAGAACATAAATTACCTAGGTTCCTGCTGGGAGGAGGGAAACAAAATTTACAGGAGCAGCTGGTAATAGGCCAGGCTTCGAGTCTCAGTTGATTCTGCCCTTGTTCCCCTCCTACCCCAGGAGTGATAAGCTCCAGCTGACCTAGGGGTTAATGAGACGGGGGAAGAGAGGAATTGTTTGGAACCAGGCTTAATCCAAAGAATATCATGGCTATGATTTGAAAACACCTCTCCCCATCTGCCAAGCACTGATCCAGATACATCATACATGCACACAGGGAAAACATTGCTTTGACAGAGAGCTTGGATAGCTGTCCCTGTGCTGTCCATGTGTCAGGCATGTCTCTGGGGCAGTGCTATAGGTGACTCCCCGTGCACCTGCTCAGATTTAGATCTGCTGGTGAGGGGCTCTCTTCCCTCCACGTCAATAACGTGATCCTGGGCTTCTTCCCAACTCCAGATCCTTGGAAAAACTGGGGGTGCTTTGGTGTCTGCCAGAAACCTAATCCTCCCCTTGCTCTGTCCCCCGCCTCGCAGTACATGCAGAAGAAGAACTCCCTGTACAGCCAGCTGAAAGACGAGACGGTTTGGCGGATGGAGCACTTCAACAGCTACGTTAATGAGAAGTTCATGAAAACCAAGGGCCTCCCCAAGGACTGGGTTTTCACCGTGTTTACTGTGAGTGCAAGCAAGTGTATGGTGTGAGAGTCTGCCTAATTAGGGTGACTGGAGTAGGGAGGAAAACCTTCATTTCAGTGGAGTCCCTAAGGAGATGTATGCACCGAGCGAGGAGGTATTGATGGTCCCATGGTAACCATTTGCCTGCAGATGATAAACACAGACATCAAGACACACAGATTTTAATTTTAGTGGTTAATAAAATGGGTAAACTGCTGTTAAGGAGAGTGTGAATGTACATGCTGGCATAAAAATGCAATTCTGTCCTTCACATTCCTCAACCAGCACTGCAGTCCTGCACTGAAAACCAAGGTTTTCACACATCAGAGAGCCTGCAAAGGGATTACACTTACAGTGGTCTCTTCCCTGTCTGGCTTGGTCTCTCTCTTCACTTTCGACATGGTTTTGCCACATGAAAAGCATATCAGGGCCTGAGATCTCTCATGGAGGAGAGATGAAAGACTCAGCTGGCCTGACTTCTTACCATCTTCCTGTCTCACAGAGGAAACACAGCAAAGAAATTATCTGAGTGCATGAGACTTCATCTCGTCAGCCTGAGTCTAACGATGCATCGCTGAAGATCATCACTAAAAATTACACAAACAGCTCATTCTGAGTAATGGACAAGGGCTGAGATCCCTAACGTGCACCAATTTCTGGAGAACCAATTTAAAGAGGGGGCTTCCATCAACTCAAAGTGGACAGGCATGCAGTGTTAAAACACGGCAGCCTTCCAAGTCTAGAGGGAAGCTCTGCTAGAGGCAGGGGAAGAAAAAGTGTCCCTAAACCAAGAGGAGAGCAGTGATTTGCAGTCACTCCCGTGCCCTTGGCCTTGACAGTGATCAGTTATCCCCACTCCCTGTCTTTCAGAAAAGGATGCAGCAGATCATGTTGCAGTGCTTCCTGGCGGCCAAGCACAAACTGGATCGCAAACTGGGCTACTTTGATCTCATTGGCTGCGACTTTTTAATTGATGAAAACTTCAAGGTATGACTAAAATTTTGCCAAATACTAAGTATGGTATTGTCCAGGTGTCTAATACCAGCAGCGTAGAATGGTTGACACGGGCTTTGGCACTAGGAATTAAATAGAGCAGCCATTCAGCCAGCTGTGAAGTGCAGGATTTATTTATTTCTTTCCCAGTTCCATTGTCCAGCATCAAGACATGGCACCTATACAGCCTGCACATCTGCTGCACAGATAAACCCTGGCATTAACAGCTCAGGAGGGGGAGAAAAATATTTACTGCAGCAGAAACTGCTCTGTGCAGAATTTTCTTGGTAAAGTGGAGTTCACAGTGAGAAGCATGGGCATCGTGATGTCCACTCAGTTGATAGCAAACATATTGGAATTTTAATGTCCACTCAGGTTGTTTATCTCTCCAGAAACCAAACATGACAGGCAATCAGCCAGCATAAATGATTTTGTAATGCCGCTAATGTCACGTGGAGTATACTGATTTACACGAGCTGAGTATCCAAGAAAGGACTCGCCTTCAGCACACGGCAGAATCAGTCATTATCGATCCCCATGTCAGCATCAGCACCTCCACGTTCATTGTAGGTTTAGCATTTAGCAATAGGTCAGCCCGCCGAGTCTATAAAACCTGCTAGAATTACAGCTCAAGCTCGTGAATGAAACCCAGGCAAGAAAAGCCAGAAGAAAGGGAAAGGGAAATGCTAAATACAGTGACTGAGCTGCTTTCAGAGCAGACAGGCCTTCAAAACCCACCTGATCTAAACATAACAGAAAGCCATCTGGCAGATTCTGCTGTTGCTAAAGCAGAAAGGAACTCAAACATATTCCAGCAAAGGGCAGTGGGAACAGCAAACCCTATGAAAGAATGGAATTAATGTATGCAGCGCCCAGACAATAGCCTCCTTTGTCTGGGGAGTCAATGGCAAGGAGGAGTAAATGGGAAAGACACAGAAAGTGGTGCTTCTCGAATTTCAGAGGCAATTGTCTTTTGCAATGTTGGCATGCAAAGTCCCGGCTGTGTAAACTTTAAGTAGCATAGAAGATCCAGTGTCACTCTATTGTGGCAGTCCCTACCTGGCTTGTTAAAAACTTGAGTATTTAAAGACCATTACATCCCCATGCATTTTACATAGGGAGAGATAAAATATGTTTCTTGACAAGTGCTATCAGTAAGAATGATGAAGATTTCTGGACGCTTCGTGGTGATAGAGTCAGTTGGAACCTGGAACATGCATTTGAGAGAGGGTAAAGTGGAAATTTAGGCATTTATTTAAGCATAGCTTTGTCCATGTTCCACTGGGGAGCAATAAACCAACATTTTTATTTTTTAACACTGCTCTTGCAGCGAACTCTCAGTCTTCTGTGGGTTACCATTACAATTCCTGGTCTGCATCCGGCCCTCTCCACCTGTAATACACAACAGCCTTATGCTCCCTGGCATCCTATTTGAGGGCATGTGCACTTTGCTTTACATTGATTTAACGTGGTCTTGTGTTCAGTCCTAGAGCTCCTCATGTTCTTCCTTCTTCCTTATTTGAGATACAAATGCCCCCAATATCACTCCTAGTAATTCTTGAAAACTCTGCAGCATCCTGGCCCAGTCCTTGGAAGGTGCTTTCCTGCCTCAGAGTTCCCAGAAGCACAAATAATGAAAGCTGGGCCTGCAGAGAAACCACAGCTTTCTGTAGAGCTTTGCATGTTCATATGGAGGCTGAGAAGAACAAAGTACTTTGAAGAAGAGAGAAGAAGTGATGGATGTGGTTTTACTGTTACCGTTTCTTTTTCTTTCTCTCTCTCTTTTTTTTTTTTTTTTTTTTTGAGCTTCCTTGTGTTGTGTTGTAAATGCCCAAGCCACTACACAGCGCTTTGGACACTGCCATTTAAATGCCCAAGGAACCTGTTTTCAGAAAGCATTGCATCAGTGGTGCAAAAGGGCTTCTCCAAAGAAATGCTGGGAAGATAAGATGTGTAAATTTTTCATCAGCCATAAAGGTACTCAGCTATCCATCATGAAGAGAAGAGACTGAATATAGATAAGCCGTTTGCCAATTTGTGATAGATGTACATAAAAAAAAGATAACCCTCAAATCCCTTGCTAAAGAAGGGCTGGTTCCTTGGATTGGAACCACACGGCTTTTCATTTGCCCCAGTACCACAAGGATGCTGCAGAGCTGGATGTGCCCACACCACACAGGGCACAGAACAAGTTATTTTATTCCTGTTTCCGACTGACATTTCTGTGCTGCTTAAAGCTCCAGCCAGAGGTCAGGCCCCCAGGACACCTGCTGCTACAGGAACGCAGAACAAGGCAGCCCTGCTGCGGATGGCTTGGGGCTTGGAGCACGTTACAGCCAGCCTCTGCAGGAACTGCTCATGCTGCATCTGGCCCTATACAAAGAAGAAGGAATGAGACCTCAGATCCTGGTGTAATGCACTTAGAGGCTGCAGCTGGCATGCTGTTTGAGGGCCTGTGGAAAAATCCTGCTATTTAAAGTTTTTAAACCTACCTGTGATGACTTGACGTGCAGTTGTGCTGGTATGGTCCAGGGAGCAGCAACCTTGTCACCACCAGCAGCATCCAGAGCAGCACTGCTTGCCCAAGTACCAATATTGCTCTCATCACTTGGAAAGCCTAAAGAAAAAGGATAATCTACGGTTAGGAGGTCAAGAACAGATTTTCTAGGTTTTGGTTCCTTTGCCATGTGTTTGCTATCAAATTTGGAGCAAGGCACCTGCATACCAGATGCAGGGAGGAGGCTCAGGTGTTTTAATTGTACACAGCTCCCCGCGAACATTGCAGGTAGTCACATGGATATGCTGGATCTTGGCTTTATTCTCTCTGCTTTCCCTAAAATAGAACAAAAAGTATTTCTTAACCTGTCCTGGTTGCTGAAAGCATTTTAAAAACCTGTGAAATACTTAAGTAGCGCAACGTAAAAGATGCACAGTCTGATAGATGGGAACACTTCCTCCTGCTCTTCAGTTTGGTTTGTTTTGAAGAAGGAACCAAAACCTAGTCAAGACAATTACAAAGGTTCGTTGAGTTTATCTGTCAGCAGAAAACCCTATGAACTTTTAATAGGAAAAAGGAAATTTACTCAGAAGAGTTTGCCAAGAAAAATGAATGTAACGTAGGTGCCCTCTGTTGGCATCTGCAGAGCAGGTTATTTTTGAGCGGCTGCCCCAGTTCCCCTCTGGAAAATAACAAAAGACATTTCACCACCCTCACTTATCAGTCTTTTCATTTGTTTCAATACAGTATTTCAAAGAAGCGAAAATTATTGTTGTATTTTATTCTCAGCAAAAACAAAGTGCGAAAGTGAAAGCTACCATGTTGCCAAAATCTACCACCCACATTTCACAGTTACTTGCAGGCAAACTCATTGCTGCTTTAGGGAAAAAAAAAAAAAAAAAAACAAAAAAAATGAGTAGAGAAAAAATATATATTTTAAAAAAAAAAAAAAAATAGCCTAGGGTTGTTGCTTGATTAACTATCCGGAAAAAAAAAAAAAAAACATCAAGTAATTCCTATACATCTTCTATACAAGATGCAGCACCATATGGCGAAGGCAGGAACTGAACAGATGAGTTTCTTTCATGGCAGGGAAAAGAAATAGTAAACAGAATTACATTCAAGGCAACTGTTTGGTTTCACAGAGATTTGTAACTGGACCATCACATGCTGCAGCTAGGAGCTGCATACTTTGGCATGTCAAAGGGAAATAGAGATTAAACTTGTGTGGATACACAAAATGAGTATCTTCTGTGGCTCCTACCTAGAACCAATGCTTACCCAGGAAATCAAGGCCAAGGGTTGATTGAGAACTCAGTGCCATTTCCTCGGTTCTGACCCCATTTCCACCCCAAATCAAAACATGATTCCTAGATTCCTTGTAACTTTCACATTATTCAAAAAACTCAACTCAAAACCACTACAGAAATTAGTACGTTAAGAGACATGGTGCCTTTGCATGCCTATAGAGCAGGAGTTTAATCTAAAGACTATCATCTGGAAACACAAAATACGTAGTGTTGTTCTCAAGTAACAACATGCATGCAAAATTGAATTCAAGTCCTTCTGAAAATGCTGTCTTACCTGCACTCTGTGCCGGGACATCTTGTTAGGATTTATTTGTATTCTTACATCTCCAGGGGTTTGCTAAGCCAGTAAAATGGCATTGCTGTGACTGTGAGTGGATCCAGCCTGCTTTCCCAATTGATGTTCATCTTTCCTAGGTCTGGCTTCTGGAGATGAACGCGAACCCCGCGTTGCACACCAACTGCAAAGTCCTGAGAGACATCATCCCCATTGTGGTCTACGAGAGTCTTGGTAAGCGAGCAAATCACAGGGTGGCTGGAGCAGATGATGGTATCACTCTGCTGCTTGTCGGAGGAGATCCTTGTTGATATCAGTTGTAGCTGCAAAATAGCCTTGGAATAAAGATATCTTGCTGCTGGGTGCATGCCATATGGAAAGCACTGAAATTTCTACATGACGCAGACCCAGAAAAGCTAAGGTCTCATTAGCCATGTAATTTTTTTTTATTGTTGTTCTAATTACTTTTAGAAATGCTTTCTTATATATTTATGTACAAAAGACTAACTCTTCATACGTGACCCTGTAGGTGCACCTGCACATTTTCTCTATGCTTGTTGCTCTGCGTGCACAGAACTGCGGTCAGTTTGTGCAACGTGCCTTACGCAGCGGCAGCAGTGCTCAGTGCAGCTGTAGCTCCCACTGTGCCTCACCAATTCAGCTGACAACTGTTACATGAACTGTACAAAGACAGAAAAAACCCTTATGCAGCCTGATGTACCTTAACTACAAGTGGTCCTGCCTGGAGTGGTGTACCAGAAAGCCTCTCAAGGTCCCCTTCACCCCTGTTTTTCTGTGTTTTTCTCCATATGCATAAGGAGAAGCAGTAAAGGGAGCATCTCTCTCTGCATGATAAGTATTGGTGACAGCCTACTCGTGCTTTCTTTCATAAATACAGTTACCTTGCTGTACATATCTGCATTTAATTTGAGGGGTTATTCATATTCTGTATTGCACTGTCAACAGCTCCATAATATTTTCCCTACCATTTCCCTAAAGTGTTGCCTGTGGTGCTGAAGCTGGCTGAAGGGAATGCAAGACGAGCATGGGGCTGTGTTTTTATTTTCATTGTCTTAATAGTCCGTGGAGGCCACAGATCACAGGCTGGAAACCACTTCCCTCCTGGCCCCCACACACAGCTGCATCGTGCGCAGCTGCCTCGTGGGCAGACATGATGCACTCAGGTGCACTTTGCCCCCAGGGTGCTCAGACCACCTCGTAACTGAAGCTTCTCTTCCAGATCTGGTTCTTGAGATCTTCAACAAGTGCCTGAAAGGCCGGAGCGTGCTGCCTTTGGAGACACGCAGCCACTTCGTGCTGCTCTACAACGAGGATGCTGCCGACCTCAGCCAGAAGCAACTCCTGAAGCTCAGACCTGGGCTGTGCATGGGACGGTACCTGCGGCCACACATGGACAGTGCCAGCTACTTTAGGCACAGCCCCACCAAAGAGATGGATGCCTCTTCCAAAAAACTTGGTTGCTCCAAAAGAAAAGTTGCCTTGTTGCCTAAAAAGACTTGCCAACAAACCGTCTCCCAACCTAACATGTGCAGCTCTTCGACCACCACGGATAAACACGCTGAGCCACTGCAGAGCAAGAAGGTTTTGACAACTTCAAACACATAAAAAGGAAATAAAAGCTAAACTTCTATGTTCTGTGTGTGTCCTCCTCTTTTTTTCAGCTGGTATAAAGAGAAGGTGTGAACTGGAACACCAGCAATGATGTGTTTCGTTCTTCTGCAGAAAGCAGCCAGCCAGAAACTACAGAAAAATTACAGAAAATGAGACCACTGCTACCACATTAACAACCATCCCTTTTAAAAACAATGTTGATCTCACAGGTGCAAGCCAGAAACCAGCCAAGCTTTTTATAAAGTCATTCTCCAGAAAGAGAAGGAGATCAGCTGCAAAGACTAAACCCAGGGCTCAACAAAACCCCCACCGCCGGTCCCATAACTCCCTCCCTCCCCAGCTGTGCCTTGCACATTTAGCCGTGTTATATTAAGAGCCTCTTTCGTTTTCATTTGGTTGAGGTGACAACCACAGAGCAGCACATGCTTATCACATCAAGGCCATCATCTCAGCAGGAAGCAATGACGCTTGGGGGACCAAGGAGACGAGGAGGGGGGTGAGAGGTTTAAAACCAACAGGAAATGCTTTCACATCTCAGATGCTGCTGCTGCTAACCCAAGGAGAATGTAAATGAGCAGCAAGTGGAAAGGTGCATGCGTGCTTCCTTCCCCTCCGGTCCTTACTCTGACCGACTGCCATTCAAGCACATTCATGCGATCTTCTGACTGCCAGCATCACTTTGAAGCCAGCACCTGGGGACGGGGGAGCCAGTGACAGAGGATGGGATGCTGCAGCCTGAGTGCCAGGCAGGCTGGGTCTGCAGGAGCAAGCCAGGACGAGGTGGAGCTATTGAAGACAGGCAGGACCAGGTAGGAAGCAGTTCTGGGGGTGTGAGAAGCGCCAACCATCTTCGCTCAAACAGAAAGGTGCTGACAAGTGAAATCTGATGTCTGTGTTTGCTTGCCAAGTGGCTCCCTTAAAAAAAATAAATAAAAGAAAATTTTAAAAAAGAGCTTTTGCTTCTTCCCCTTTTCTAGATAGTATTTACAGTAACGCTAAATGTCAGGCACTTCTAACTAGAGCCTGCCGACTTCTCCTTAGTAGGTCCCCTTAGGTGTCACAGTCTCTTAAGGCACAGGGTCGGAATTTGAGAAGCTGCAGGTGGGAATACTCCCCCCTGCCAGGGAGGTAATGCTCTTTCTGCTCATGCAACAACCACAACCAAGTCCTGGGGCTCTGGCGAGCACTGCTCTCGTCCTGTCGGAAACAGATGGTTTTGCTCAGTGTCACACGCCGGAGGCAGTCGGAGGCCTGAGGAAGCTCAGGAGGCCCTTAACGATGCTCCCTCCTCTGGAGCAGCCTCAGCTCTTCCTAAATCTTGCTTGGCAGATGCTTGTCTAGCCTGTCCTTGAACACCTCCAGTGATGAAGGTTCAGCAGTGTCCCAGGCAAGCCATGGTTTCTCCCCAGTAGCTAACCTCTAATGCAGGTAAGGCCATTGTCCCTACCTTATCTACCACAAACAGAAAGAAAAAAATAAATCCCCTCCTCTTTCTGGTGGTCTTTTACACCTGTGAAGACTGCTACCATAACACCTACGTGTTCTGTACTCCAGGCCAAGCGTTGAGCGACATTTCCATCCATAATTTCACCAGAAGCCAGGAAATCGGGTCGTTCTTCCCTTGTCCATCCAGGCAGGCACTGTGAGAGTGCCTCCATCATCCTTCCCACACAAACCCAGCAGAAAACCAGGAGTCTACGTGCTCTGATGAATTTAGGCCACAGCTTAATGCAAGGGGGTCTTTAGCATTATCTTCCCCAAAGGTTCAGCTTTGTTATTCCTTGACATGCCTGCTTTCTGATTCTTCATCTACTGCGTTTTTTCCCTAGAGTTCACTGAGCTGTTACCAGCCAGTCTTCAAGTCTAAAATAGAATATTTTAACATACACAAAAATTATGTCAGAAATCCATAAATATGTCTGCTGACTGAGCACAAGTCCCTCTCTCTTTTAAACAACACTTGCAAGTACCTTTCTATGCCTTTCCCTGTTCTCTTCCATTTCAGAAAGTGGTCCATCTCAGACGGCCAGAGCGAGGGATCCCTCCAGCCTAAGGACCCTGCAACCCCCACGGAGACAGAAGAGGTATGAGCAGGGTCGTGCAACCAAAGCTTCACATGAACCACAGAAGAAATCAGAGCCCTGTTTATCTCACCCACCACGGCTTTATCCTGATGCAGTTTCCCGTTACAGTAAAGTGCCAGATGCTATAACATTCCCTTTATTTTGAAAACAAATAATCAGCAGTCCTGTCTGTTTTGAGGCCCAGGAATAATTTTCCAGCTTGCTTTCTACAGCTTCACATGCATGAAAGTTTGTCACCACAAGTCAGTTGGGGAATTTTTCGTGGGACCATGTTTTATCACCACTGCTGAGAACATGCCCAGAGAGAGAGGAAGAGATCTATGCAAATTCACACACACAGTCAACGTCCATATCTCCCATGGTCAGGGCAGAAAAAGCACACCTCCTCCCCTCTCTTTTAGCTAGTTAGTTATATATCAGCTATGCTTGACTCTAGTTTCAAATCTTCCACCTCTACTTGTCTCATTTTTTCAGGATATTCCTGGGAAGATTACAAGAATCACTTGTTGTTTTTTGCCTTTTTTCCAGGCAGAAGCACTGTGGGGAAGAACACGGGAGGAACTGCTGCACTTGTTGATCACACAGCCCATCACTGGCTGGGAAGGGACCAACATCCACTCTCTTGGGGAAATTGTTTGGTCCTCCCGGGTTTTTCTGAGGAGTTACCGCATGGAGGTAATCATCCTTGCACCACAACCATTGAGTAATACGCAGGGGATTTTTCGCTTGAGAAAGAAAAGGTTGGCTAAATTGGGATTTCACATGTCCTGTTCAAACTACTGTCAAATCTCAGTGCAACACTCAAGCCACAATTTGCCTTGACCTTTTTTTCCCTGGAATTAATGCTAATACTTTTTTCCTCCAGTGCCAGCAAGAGCTGAAATGATTTCACAGCCACTTCCTTGAACAGCATGATTTTATTATTCATTCTGACAAGAACATCCTTTTTTTTTTTTTTTTTTTTTTTTTTTTTTTTTTTTTGTCAGAGGTTTCTTTTATGCTTTTCCCCAAAGAGATAAGGTCATTACGGTTTCAAATTAGTCCGTGTGACGACCGAGCCCCCTCCATGGGTATTAGTGGCGAGTGGTGAAACCAGCAGTGTGACAGTCACTGCTGTGGTGGTGACGAAGTCAGGAGGAACCGAGACCTGTTCTAGCTCTGCCATGGATTCACGCCTCTCTAACCACACTGCCCCGTTTATCGGACTGCATGCGCACAGCAAAACCTCACTGTCTCTCAGGAATGCCATGGTCTGGGTTACCAGTTCTCAGAGAGCACCTAGAGGCAAGATGATGAAAAATGACAAATTAGTGACATAAAGCTTCGGCCAAACCGTGACCGGGTGCTCAGCCGGCAGCCCCCAAGCACATACACCTGTCAGGCAGTGAGGGAAGGTGAAGAGCTTTGGAGAGGTGTAATTTCCTTTTAGGAAACTGAAATATTCTAGAGGAAAGGTGTAACTGATCTTATTTCAACAGGAGATGTGTGAGCGCTACGTCGTGCTGGCCTCCTTACACTTGCTGATTCTTTCTGTGGATCACACAAAGAAGACATTTGTTTACGAGGTAAAGCATAAGAATCCCTTTGTGTCTGTGTATCTACTCTCATATTCCAGATTTCCTAAGTATCTCTTTGCTCATAGCTCTAGCTGTGTGTGGCAAAAAGAGTGCTAACCCCTCGATGCCCTGCCAAGAGCAAGGCTCAAGATGGAGCAAAGATATTCTGACCACACCAGCCAAGACAGGAACACTTCACTGATTTTACTGGGGCTTTGGCATATTTTCTAGCACAGTAGCTCACAATTCATGTTTTTTTTTTTTCAGCTTATTTTGAACAGGCCACACCAGGGACTGAAAAAGAAGCGCCACTTTCTATTTATATTATATTCTGTAATTTTAGCTGGCCGCTTATTGCGTCCCTGGTTTACCCAGGGACTGCAGCTCCCTACCAGTGAGCTGAGGCATCAGCCAGAAGGCATCCGAAGAAGGCGACAAGAACAGGAGGTGACAGGAGAGTGAGTTAGGGAAGGTGTAGGAGGGGGCAGGCACAGTGCACCAAGGAGACACGTCCAGGAGAGCTGCCCTCAGCACAGCAACGTCTCCTGATGGCTCCGGTACACGTCTGTGGCTCCCAAAAGTGAGGAAAAAAAGAGCCAAATTAAGAAACTTCCTCACTATGGAAAGATCCTTGAGTTGTATCGCACTGGAGGTGATAAAAATCAAAGTCCCTCCATCAGCTCCATGGGTGGAGTAAGAGGAGGACACAGAAAAGAAATCATCACTTTATGAAATACAGGACCCAAAATGCAGAGAGGCCCCTTTGTCCTTAACGTGGATGTCCTCTGCTGGCATGGCTGGGGCGTGTGGGACAGGTGGTAAAGAGGGGGAGGCTGCAAGGCAGATGAAATTGTGTCTAGCTCATACAAACTGCTTTTCAGCACCAGTCGTGGTCTATTGGTGAAGCTCACCCCTGTAGCTCAGAGCATTTGATGAAGGAGGGCAGTCATTTTATGGGTAGGGAAACAGGAATAAAAACTCAGATTTCCTGTGTCTCTAGACAACAAGCTGAACGTCATCTGTCCCAGACTTCCTTAAGGTGAAAGGCTGAAAAGATAGGAAATTCTTTATCTGGCTTACAGAAAAGCAATCTGCCGGGTGTCAGAGGGACTGTAGTGGGATGGAGAAGTTATTCTTACCAGCTGACCTCTAACATCATTCCTCACCATACCAGGGGCTCCTTCCTCTTGCTGGGATGCACCTGAGGCAGATTGTGAGTGCCATCAGCTACACGTTTGAGATTTCTGGTAAGCCTGTTGGGCAGTTCCTGGAGGGTCCTGGGGTAGGCGCAGAGCAGTGATACCCCTGCTCTGGGCTTCAAGGACTGGTCTATGTGGGCAGAAAGATAAGGGGGTTATGCAGCCAGGTGGATGATTACTGAAGAAGACATTCCTCCTGGAAAATGCACCATGCCTTGCTGGACTGGGCTCTCACATGCAGCACATGCTGTATTTCCAAGAGGGGCAGGACATAGAGATGGAAGAAATTTGGAGTCTTAGTTGTTACGGGTGAACACAACTGCTGCACAACTTTGCATTCAACGTGCCTTAACCAGCATTCCTCAGAGGAAAGGCAATATAAAGTATACATTCCCCTTTACTCTAACTTTCTGCCTAAACTAAACAGGAGGCAAATGAGGATGTCTTTGGATTTAGAACAAGGTAGCTATCCAATTGTCCCAGTGCCAGCCCAGTATCTGCCACCAACAGCAACACAGGCCATGAGCATGTCCCACCACGAGACGCCAAAGTGCAGGTGGCGTCTGCCTACAGAGCTGCTCCATGGCACGGGGGAGGCAGAATTCACCCGCTGGGCCCAAAGGCAGATTGCAACTACCCTTCCTCAGACCCAGGCCACGTGTGTGTCTCTGTGCAGGGGCCATGATAGAATCCCGGCTCATTTGCTGCCAGAATTCAGCCGACTTCGACATGTGGATTCGACACCTCCAGCACCAAATCAAGATGGCAAATGCCAGCTGCCCCACCAGTCCCAACAATAACATCTCTTTCCTGGTAAGTCAGAGGAGAACAGGAGTAAAGAGAATGGCAGGAAAAGAGGAAACGGTGGCAGCTCTGAAAATGGATAGGGTTTGGGGGGATCTTTAGGAGACAGGCTGGAACTGAGCAGCAGGTTTACCTGAAAATGCTGTAGATACTTTCTAAGGTTTACCTGAAGACACTGTAGATACTTTCTAGGATGAAGTAAGCTTGCTCCCATCATTGCTTTATCACTAAACTCATGCTCTGTGCTCACGAGAGGTTTTAGACAAATTACTGATTGCTTTTCTTCATGGGATGTAACTGTTACACTACTAAAAAAAATAATTTCCCATTAGTTACAGCCACCAAATAAAGACTTGCTCTTTGATACCTGCTGTTGCACCAACTTACAAATATGTAAACTTACAAACCACACTGCAACATCCACAGGAGTCACAAGATGGCAGGATTACACTGACACTGAAAACACCCATACTGCTAAGGCTTATGACATTCAGGCACAGCAATGCAATGAATCCTCCCAAAGCTTTAGCCCATGTCATTGTACCCCCAGATTCCTAAAAGGTAAGAGTCAGCTGGACAGCCAGCTCCTATTTCCCCCTCCCTCGTGCTATTTACTGTCAGTGTGCTTAAGGTTTCCTTTTCTTTACACATCCACCCAGCTGCCCTTGACATCTAGCATGGTGTAGGCTCTGTGACAAACCTGTACCTTAGCCAAGTATTAAAGTCCTCAGTTTTGAGGGAAAAAAGTACTACCCAGACCACCCATCCTGAAGAGCTGCTGCTGTCTGATGCTCCCTACAGGTCACATATTTGCTTGTCGCTAGCAAACACCAGCCAGCTTTGCAGGAGTTAGCCCAGGTGGTCTTGCTCTAAGGATTCATTACAGACTGCAGAAATGCATCCAGGACTCAACACAGCCATGAATACCATGACCCCACCTCGAACCCCACTCTCCTGTTTGCTGGACAGCACTACTTTGGAGGAGAAATAAAACATACCTAAAAAGTTAAAAATAAATAAATAAATAAATCCCCTAATAAAAGGACTTGAATGCCAAGCCCAAAGCGCTTAGAATTACAATGACATCCCACTCAAATCAAACCAATGTCCTAAACAACCTCTTGTGAGGGGGAAAAGGAAATGAGACTTTTCCCTTTAATATCTAAAGCTGTTTCGTTGTCTCGGCTGGTGCTCGTGAAACTACAGCACACGAGTAGGCAGGAAACTGCAGCAAACTAGGAACTTTATCACTGGGGTCCCAGTTTCCAAGCGTATCCTCTAATTACCTTTTTTCACCACACTTTAACCCTGAAAAACTTCATACCTTCAGTTTTATGACCTTTTTCTCTGTCCCCAAAACATAATAATAAAAAAAAGATGCCATGTGATGAACACTGGAAGAAAAAGGAGCTGATGAGACATCTCTTGTGCAACACCATTCTGAAGTGGGAAGGAAAACCAATCCAGCATCTGGGAAGGATTCAGTATTTGACCATGGTGCAAGTGGCTACTGGCTGCACAGGGGTAACGTATACTGCTCAGATATGTGGGTGGCTTTGAACAGATTAAAATCAGTGTACCTTCAGGTTCGCATGGAACAGATTCAAATCAGTGTACCTTCAGGCTCGCACGGAACTGTTGTTAAAAAAAAAAAAAAAAAAAAAAAAAAAAGCTATAATGACTATTGCTCGTGTCTCATTATGCTACAGAAAACGTAGGATAAGGCTAATTATGTCAAAGTCCTACATTGTTCAAGAGACAAAAGGAAATGCAGCAGGTTTTTCTTTTCTTCCCCTGAAAGCCACTTCTGAGAATGTGTCCAGACAGTTGCACTCAGCCTCCAAAGATGCTGGGAGGGAGAGTTCACCCCCTTCCTATTACACAGGAAGATCAACCTTTTCTACACATTCCATTGCAGATATGGGCCTGACCTATTCTTAAAAACAACAACAACAACAACTCATCCATCTACCCATCTTGGGGTATCCTACCAGCTTTCTAAGCAACAAATATCCAAGCTGAATAAGAAATGCAAAGAACAGCATCTGTGTCTGGCACGGGCACTGCAGACAGCTCCAAGTTGTTTGTGTTGCCACAGCCATTAACCTTCATATTCTGCCTTTGGCTGAGACATACCCACTGAGCAGAAGTTACTGAACATTTCTGCTGTCTCTAAAGTGCCTCTTTTCTACAGGACTCCAAGGAAAGACTGCTGCTCCTGTTTCCAGAAGACCTGCTTTTCCTCTCTGTGGATAAGGAGAGAACTGCAATCACATACGAGGTAACAAGACGCAGTACAAATGGTCGGATGGTGAAAATGAATAGCGAGGAGAAAAGGGGAAAGCCTGAAGAAAAGCAATGTTTTCCTTTTCTTTTTTTGAAGGGAAAACTCCCCCTAACTGGAATCCAGGCAAAGGAGAAATCCACTGTGCTGGGGAGGTTACAGTTTGAGATTACAGGTATGTAACTGAGGATAGATCAGTTGGGAAATTTTCTTCCTGCAAGCGCAGCTAGTTGCACAGAGTAACTCAGGCTTGCAGGAGCCCCTTGCAGCAGCAGTTTCTGGCAGGAAAAAAACTGCTTTAATAAGAACCAAAGAGCCTTCCAATGCCCCGCAGATTCAGTACAAATCCCTTCCACAGCCAGGACGTTTGAATCTACCACAAGAGACAATATCTAGCTAAAATCAGATTTCATTTCCAGTTGCAATCTAAGGCGATCAAACAGATGCTCTTTAGGGGTTTGTTATGTTGCTGGCTGCTGAGTCTTAATAGCTTTCTGTGCTTTCCTCTCGGTTCAACAGCCAGCCCAGTCCCAGTCCACTATCGTTTCTATCACGGGGCAGCGCAGCCTTCCTGTGGTTAAAAGCAAAATCAAGCTGAAAGCCAGAGGCTGGCTGTAGGGAGAGGGTGCTAACCTCATGTGGGGACAGTCCCTGTGGCTTTCCTTGCTCCGGGCTCACGCATGTGTCATGGCAAACTTTGCACACTTTTCCATCACCAAACTGCTCCCTGCTAATGTCTTGCAGGAAGCCTGACTGAACCAATCCTTATCACCTGTTCCACAGCAGAGGATTATGAAAAATTCCTCTTCCACCTACAGAAGGTATTTTTCAGAGAACTTTGCAGCAATCTCTCTTATTGAGTTGGAATTTTCCCAGTTGTACATAGAATTATCTGAGATGGATCATCCTCCTAAATTTTCTTTTCCTTTTCCACAAAAGAGTATGGAGTTGTCTTCAAGCCCATCTTTCTCCTGATAAGTCTCATACATTAGGCCAGTAAATATCAATGTGTTTGTCATATAAAAAATATAAAAATATACTCTTTCAGCAGGAAATGAATTTGGGTCCTCTTATGCAATATAATAATAATAATAATAAAACTTTACCTACTCCAGGAGTAAAAGACTGATACCTGAGCACCTGATTTGCACAGATTTCAGTGGAAATTACGGAGTGAAATAAGCAGAACTGTTGAGGGCAAGGGGCTGTTTCATGAAGTTTCAGAGGTGTGTTAAAAGTCACACCACCTCCTAAAACACCCATGTTTGTAGCTTTCAGAGTACATCCTGCACAGTGGGTAACCACATCTGGGCACAGAGGAGAGGAAGGTGAATCAGGAGCGGATGTTTTAAAAGTTGAAAGATGCTGGGCCCAGAGTATGTATTAATCAATATGGTTATTCTTTCATTGAGCATGCCTGTGTTTGTGTAGTGTGTAAATTCTTGGCCAATAATACTAAAACAGCACAGGAATACTCTCTGCCAAGAAAATATTCATATGTTAAAATAGTATATCTACATGCTAAAAATATATTCTAATGTTCCAGCCAGAGAAAAACCTCGATTCACTGTCACTCCAGCCACCACCAAGCATCCCTAAGAAATCCTGGCAGCATCACTAGGACATCAGCATGCACTGACAGGAAGACGGTATGTTGAATATGATCCCAACAGAAAGTGAAGAAGCTGCACGAATGAATAAGAATGGACTGGAAACTGGAAACCGAGCTTCTTTCAGACTGAGAGGTGAATAAGGATCTGCACATGAATTACTCTGCACTGGCTGCTGTTTTGAATGGACCATTGCAATCTATGTGGGTCCCTGTGACTCCGACCTCAGCTGTACATATGCCTTACAGAGAAATCCTTCTCAATTTGCTTCCTATATTTATTGCTTGATTCTTCTCAGGAAAAAGAAACACTGTAAAATACTGTGTAAATACTACAAATAAAACCCATAATCCTGAGCCTAAACCGTGCGTAGAAAGAAGCATTCACATTTTAAAAAAACTTTCTATCCTCATTTAGGTATCCATTGGTTTGGAAAGCCATTGCCCTCCTTTGAAATGGCAGGCACAGTGCAGTTCTTCATGGTAAACAGTCCCTTTTTGATAGCTTTTCTTCCTTCCAACATCAAGAATGTGTCCCCGTAATCTCTTTGCTGTCTTCTGCCCTCCAAGAAAAACAACCCAAATCCCTCCAGGTTGAATCAAATCTATTCATTCTGATGCTTTCAAAATATTTTCTTTTGGATTTATAACGCCTTAAGAACCATTGTTACGCTTAACGTAAACGTAGCACTGAAAATGAAGCATTGCTGCAAACCAGAACAATCAAGCATTTCATGACACACGCAAATCCTGTTACCTGCAGGCCAGTCATCCAGGTTGCATCCAGGACGTCTGCAAAGTCACCTGAACAAACCTAGTGTGGTCCCACAGACCCTGTTTTATCCCAATTTTTCATCTGTGAAGCCTATGCTGGCCACCTGTAAAACTAGAAAATAGAAAACTATAAAACAAAATATATCAACAGTTTTAGAGACATCTCACAAAAGTATGTCCACGAGCAAAATAAATTATGACTCTCTTTCTCTGCTGCTTTCCCAGCCTCTGCCAGGTTGGGCTGAATCCGGGCAACAAATTCAAAACTTATTCATAAAAGTAGGTGCATAATCACACAATTGCTTAATTTCACTTTCCCTAAGAAAGGGGATTTTTTTTTTAAAACAACAACAACAAAAACAGGATGTCCTGTGAAAATATTTTTTTTAACCTTATCCAGTTTCAAAACCCTAATAATTTGCAGAAAACACGAGCAGACTTGTTAGCACAACAAAACACTACCTGCACAAATCCTTAGGGACTTGGATTAAGCAAAATCTCTAGCATGAACAGGGCTGTTTCTATACCTCAGGCAATTCTTTTATCACATTGCTTTTTCACTCTTTTTTTTTGAAGCTAAAATACGAAGAAATCCCCAGAAATCAACGGGGCCCAAAACACCTCTGATCATCACTTATAATAAAATATTTTTGAGCCTGTATGTGTAATACAGACAGAGCAGTTTGAGATTAGGCAAATGACTACAAAAAGGGGTATTACCTTGTTCTCCTAACTGCTACCCTGCATTTCCTAAAGCTGTGTGGGAAGGTCTTTATCTGATTATGAGTAGCAAGCCACTTCTAAGTATCAAACTTCTCTGTAATCAAAGTTTAAAAATTTTATTTTCACATGGTGAAGTTTCTTTAACATTTACAAGTCCTGAAGAACTGTAGATTCAAGCAAAAAATAATAATCTTTAGACATTTCACAGGATGTTAATGATTGAGGGAGAAGTTGCTTTTTAACCTACAGCCCATACACAGAGATCAAGCTGAAGTTCAAACTGGAACTTGGAAAAACTATAAGCTCTGGCATTTGAGCTGAAAATTCAGCCGTGAATTAATTCAAATGTTGCAGAAACGCTGTAACTGTGCCCTGATAAAATAAAGCTATGGTTCTGCCTGAATGGAAACCGAAAGGTAGTGTTTCCTTAGCAGCTCACCAGTCTGAGCTGATAGCTTTCATTTGCTTTGATGCAAAGTATGGCGCTTTTACTGAAATGCTCCAAGGCTTAAATGATTCACACATTGGGTTTTTCCCTCTGAATCTCAGCTTTAAGAAGTCAGGAAATTGGTTGCTTTTCCCATCAATAAACAGCCCTGAAGTCAGGTGGTTAGGTAATTAGGAAGTAGAGCATATAGTAGAGCATACTTCAAGGTAGGCACATAGAAACGCATATAGAAACCTGAGAGGCCACTCTGCAAATTTCCAATGAATAATATGGCTCTGATCATCATGTTTCAGTATTAACTGGCAGCATTGTTGGCTATTCAACACCCACAGCCCAGAAAGTCTTGCACACCTCACAAGGTTTGCCCAACCTGTTGCCAGAGGCACAGACTTCCACTAGACACATCTTTCATCTCCCAAACAGTAAGAGATTCCAAATCTCTTGATTTTTTTTTTCCCCAAAAAATGTTGCTGTTTCTCTGCCACTGCGAGGAATGGAAAAAAGTGTCAGCCAGAGTTTCCTGCTTCTTTGGTAGAGTGTAGCTGAAGTGCTGGCTTACCACGAGCCAGGAAACGTTAAGCCACTTACTTAAAAAGGGGAAAAAATGCAAGTGCACCCGTCTGAAATACAACAGAAAAGCTTGGAGGTATATTGCTGAAATAGCCAAAGTACTGTAAGACAGGCAAAGTAAGCTGGAAAAGTAAAACTTAATTGCTCTCATGAACTCTGAGACAACCTGAAGATTAAAATAAAAACCTTTCTTTCCAATTTGCTGAATCATGTCACACAGACATTTAATTAACCGTCAAGTTTATTTTGCCTTTACAAAAGGTCACAATCAGAAATCTCAGTGAAAAACACATTACATTAAAAAATGAAAGATCAATATAGAGCAGAGAGTAAACATGGTCAACACAGAAGAAGCAGTAAGAACGGTCGTTACCAGCAGGTGTTTAGGCTTCTGAGTTTATTACATCCCATAGTGTACCTGTTTACAAGGCAGAGCCAGTCTTATACTTTAAGCTAAGTTTCCCTATTTCATCCAGTCCAATGCTTGCCACCTTTCCTTGGGCGAATCCCCAGTTCACCTCTGTAAAGAATCTGCCTATTTCTCAAAGCAATGGAAGAAAACACATCTGAAATGAATTTCACACTGGGATACCTACAGGAAAATCTATCAGAAACGCAAGAATTAAAAGCAACAGGATGAGGGAAGGCAAAAATACATTGAAAATACCAATTATGTCTCACAATACATTTCTGAGGTTGAGAATTATCAGTGTTTCCATCTTATGTGATGGGGAAGCTAAAGTATAGGGATGTTAGTGGTTCTCAATGCAGTAACAGGGAAGCTGTAAGATTGAAACTGGAACTGTGATGGAATAAGTAGAGTGTGGGATATTTATACACTTTCATATGAAGGCTGACTCAAAACTCTTTTTTGCCCAGAGTTGGTTTAGTCATAAGAATCTGCTCCAGGCAACTTTCTCCAGAAAGCCAAACCAGAAGACATCCAGGACTTTGTACCTATAATTGCAATTCCATTAGACAACAATAATTATATAATATTATAAAATATGAGAAATATATACTTAATTATATAAAAAATGAGAAAAACATTTTAATTAGTTGAAGCCACAGACTGGATTCTTATCTGAATTCAGTGCCAACTGACAGAAGCCAACCAATTGAAACACTCCTCCTTTAAATTGAGGCAAAAGGACAAATTCTAGCCATGTCAGAGCTCTATGAAACTTGAGGAAACCTTAATTAACAAATCCTGCATTGTTTGATGTTCATTAAGGGGAATATCTTTCAGCTGACGATCAAGTCACTGGAGCTATGCTGGTATACATCAGCAGAAGACCTGGTTCCTTTTCTTCTGGACTGGGAAGAAAAAGCATCAGGAACAAGTGGTTGGCTTTTCTCTGTTTCCCACTGTCTTTTCCTGCTCTATAAACCAGGTGAGAAGAGTGCATTAAGTCAAGTGTCTTTCTCTAGACAGCATGATCCTCAATCCTTTCTGAAATCTCTTGCATTTAATTCAGCATTCCAGCTATCAAAGATAACAGAGTTGTGGAGGAGAACATGGATAAAGATCACCCCCTTCTTCTTCCAGTTTCCCTGGAAGGGATGACAGAGGTCGCGTAGAAAAATCTCCGCAAACACAAAGAAAGTGGCCACAGCAGCCTCACCTGGGCACCTCTGTGCACGGAGACTGCAGCTGCTGTTGTGGCAGGAGAGCAGAGTGGTTCATGCATTAAAAGTAAAGGGCCTTTGCTGCCTAACTAAAAGAGCCACTTGGCAGGAATGCAAAGCCTGCCCAAAGAAGAGCAGTAGTTCTGACTGCTCGGCACATGTATTTCCATACCTCCCTGCAGCCCCGGAGGGACTGATGGCAGGACATCAGCTTGCCAGGCACCAGTCAGGCTGGAGGAGCACCGCACAGACATGTGCAGAAGATGCAAATTGGAATAATAACAAGAAAGGTCTCTTGTCCCAAACGATATTTAAAAGAGCATCCATGAAAAACAACCAAATAACAACAAAAAAGCAACCCACAACTCAGGAAAACCACCTAAAGCAATGCAGCTGAATTGAATGTCTGACTGACTCAAGCAGCTCCTCTGTTTTTAAACATGAGTTTTGTTGAGAAGAAACAAAGCAAAACTCCCCCAAACCCGTTCCTTATTGCTATGTACATAATGATGCTTTATGCACCCAGTCCCTCCCCGCCGCCCCCTTTTTTTTTCCTCATTTTTTTTTAAAGCTGAGCTCAGTTCCTCATTCTTATAGCATTTTGCAATTTATCTGTTTTCAGTGCGGACTCTGAGGGTGGAAATAGCCAGTCTTTTCTTCTGGTGTTTTGTCTCCATGTTCTTCTTCTGGAAACTGGCAGCTGTAAGTCTCCTCTCGGTTGTGTGGTGCTTGTGGAGCCAGCAGCAGCCTAGGGAAGTTATGTTCCACATCTGCAGTGAGAATAAGCAAAAGCACTGCACACGCATGTCTTCACTAGACCTTGCCCTACACAGACCCACCAAATCATACAGCAAATAGGTCCGTACTCTATTTATTAAACTTAACATACTTCATTCTAGGTCTGGAGCAAAGGACACATTGTTTGTTCTCCACTGAGAAGCCCACAAAGGTGCACTTACTGTCAACCACATGGTATTTTTCTTTCTTTAGTGACCAGATGCAGAAATGCAAGAAGAAGGTCAGCAAGATGAGAACAAAAACAGCCACGGCAGTAAAGATGGCCAGGATGGTGGTATACACAGAGTCTTCTGTAATACGAGCTGCAATTAAATACATTGGATAAAGATTAAGAAATCATAAGAAATATAAGAAATATAATAATAAATATATTAAGAAATATACAATTGGTAAAGGAAAGGCAGCACTTCCAAGGAAATCCTAAGGTTGACTTCCTCTTTCTGTGGCAATGGATAAGCCTGGTATAAAACCAGTGCAGATAACTGCATTAAAACCCCGGTGCTCCCAGTCAAGAGTGCCAAGATCACCATCTGTGGGTAAAGAGGCATTCATGCAAAAAGCAGCGCTATCACTTGATCTATCTACTCTCCTTTGCTCTTTTGATGGATATGGCTTCAATGCTTTCTTGAAAAGCACTACAGTGAGCCAAATTTTCACACTTGTGTCAGCCACACAGAGGTTAAAAGCAGCACCTTTTTGCAGTTTGTCTCAGCACAACTACCAATTTCCCTCAGTGAAGGGCCCAGATCTGAAAGGTGCCAATGCCCCATATGGGCAAAGAGGAGGCAGGAGCAGTGCAACTTGCTGTCTTTGATACTCAGTCATTCCTGTGCTCCATGAATAGACATGCAGGTTCAGCTGTGGGTGTCGCGGACTAAGCGAATACTTGTAAAGGAAGAGGATGACCTACTAAGCTATTGTCTTCCTGAGAAAGACTAGCAAAACAGCAGGTTCAATGGAAAATGGATGGTTTGCAAACTGTATGCTCTGTTCAAGGACATTTGCTGGGCTCCTCCTCTCTCTTCATTGCTGACATTGTTGTAATGGTGGACTCTGTGCCTGGGTAAAAAATTCTACCTGTATTAATACTGCAAGAAGCACAACAGTCATTTTCAAAGGCATCTTGACTGATAGCAAGCTCTGGATGGTAACGTTGCAGCAAATCCACAACTAAAGACATGCAGAGAGCAGGTAGAGGCTCAAGGAAACAAAGCATCGTGAGAAGGTACCTTTCCCCAAATCTTCAACAGGGAAGCCACACACAGCATTGTGTGTCCTGTTGCCTCGCTTCATTGTTAGAAACCCAGAACTTTCACAACTAAAAGAAGAAAGAGAGTCACATTTAGAATTGTCCCGGCCTTTTCCTTCATTCCTCCCCAGCTTTTTTTCTCTTCTCCCTTTCTTCCTTCCCTCCAGTCTTTACACAGCTTATTTCCTTTATTCCTTTTTATAGCAGAGCAGGTGAAATTAGGGCTGTTCCCCAAGAAAATAACATTCAATTACAATGGTTTACATGCACAGTTTTTTCAGTCTTTGTTACAAGTGATGTCCACATTTGGCATAATTTTGCATCAGTTTGTGCTGGACTTGAAAGCAGGATGAATCCATAGCAGTTTAAGTTTTGCTTTCAGACAGACTACTTAAAAAGCCAGAGAAGAGAAAAATGCCTCTTGCTAAATCTAAAAAACTAATCATTTTAATCATCTAATGTCATTGGTGACCTTGCTTTTGATTCAATTTTCCAGTTTAAATATTTATCATTTGATAAATGTATCATGCATATTACCAAAGAAGAAAAGTATCAATAAATACGTACTCAGTCCAGTTTTGGCACCAGCTATTCTTAACCTTAGAATAGGTTCCTATCTCACATGGTTTACATTTAAATGAGTAGTCAATAATGCCTATAAGAAAAGAGAACAGGAATTAACAAGGGTCAGTGCCTTTACTGGAAGATGGGGGTAATTAGAGGATGATGTGTTTCCTCTACACTCTTTCTGCAGTATGAATCACCCCCCTGGAGAAATACGTAAGCAGCTCTTGCCAGCTTTGCATTTTTGCAAACCTATGGGTGTTAACTGCTGAAGCTATGGTATAAATGCCATTTTCCTCCCTTGCGCTGCAAGCCTTCCCAAGAGGGGATTATAGGAAGTGAACAGAACCGTCAGCAAGCTCCTTACATTGACCTCTGCCTTTTAGAGCCTTTTTTGTTTATTTACCATACTTAACCAGCTCTTCGCCTTCTGCACATTCAGGCAGTTTTCGACAGGAGTCGCAGACCCGATTAGCACAGCTGTATCCCAGAGGACATTTGCAGTCCATGTCCTCAGTTTCTGCACATGGTTTGTTGGCTGTCAAGAAGAAAGAGAGAAGTTAGGCCTTTGCAACTGAGACCAGAAATAGGTTTCACCATCAGCCCTACTGGCAGACTGATCCCATCACCATCAAGTAGTTCTTTCACCAGCTGGAGACCAGTGAGAGGAAAAATACTATTCAACTAGGAAGTTTTGTGACCTTAAAGGAAAAAGTATAAAGAGAGAAATGCTTAAAAACCCACAGTGAGCGACAAAGATCAAGCAAAGATTATTTTCTGAGATTGGTGACGGAATGTACAGGGCCACCAGGAAGCTGCCCACATCTTCTGCTCATTGCTGGTCTTCTCTTATTGGCCTTCAAAACATCATAAAGACAGAAAAAAAACAAAACAAAACACCAGCTTTGGGATGTTTCTCCCTCTCTGTGTATTACTAGTAGATGAGTCTGGAGCTGATCCTGGAGCTGATCTCACCAAGCAATGACTCTTCTACCTCCTGCTGAATGGTCTGATCTCAGTGGGAAGGGGAATGCTGTGGGGTCTCCACAGTACTTCTGGCAAGTGCTAAATGAGAGGGAATCACATTCCAGTCCATTTTCACCTTTCTCATAGAGGCTGGAACACAAAACGTGGATCAAGCAATTCTCCAGCTGCTGAACAGAGGCAGCCTGTACAGCAGCGCGGATCCCTCCCTCTACAAGCACTGCCTCTTGTTTCGCTCCTCCATGGTCACCACCAGCTTCAATGTCCTACTCATCACTGTGAAATGGATATACTGCCTCCTGCACACAAACCCTCCAGCGTGACTCAAGGAGGCCATGGGAGCCTATTTTAGGACAGACAGAACAGAAAGGTGCATTCTTGGCTGCAGGTCATGCAAACAGCTGCATGTTCCCTACCATTGAGCTCTGGCTGCTGTTTTGGACAGCACTAGATGAGAATGCTGTGATTGTTGCTGGGACCATGGAAGAGGCCATCACAGTCACCAGTTCTGTCCTTCAGCCTAGCAGGCACAGGGATGTCACCCCGTCACCCCTGCAGCCAGCCTCCTCCACCTCCAGTATCTTCATTTGACTCAAAGTCACAGACAAGCGAGAATTCAATACCATCACATCACTACCCTAAGGTCAGGCAAGAATACAGGTTACAAGAGGCTGTGGAAACTAAAAATCATCTGAGACTTTTTCTGGGCATTTATTTCTCAGACAAGCGTAGGTCAGAGGGATGGAGGGAATGAAATGGGATCTTCCCACCCTCAGAACCACAAAAGGCAACAGAGAGCACCATGCTCTGCATTCCCTCCAAGATCTGAACGAGACAGACAATGCCCCAAGACCATGTCTGAGTGGAGTAAGGGCTCAGGAGTTAAGTGAACATTTTTTCCCAAGTGAGCAAGGCCAACCCCCAGAAAACTAACTCTCCCTTTCCTGCTATAGAGCAAGCACAGACATATAACCAATCTGAAACAGGAGTCCACTCTGACACAAAGGCACATCTTGAGTTTAGGCAAACAGGAGGGAAACCCTTGTGGTTTTGTTTTGCATACACAGCTACTCAAGATCCATTTACACATGCACCTGCTCCCCACACTGCAATACCCTGGCTGACATAAATCACTAACGAAAGGCAGAAAGACAAAAGACGCATCATTCCCTTACCTGCGCTTGAGACGCATTTAGGGCAGCATTTCTTTACACCCTTACTGACCACTCTCATCTCGCTCCCCTGGCATGGTGTTGCCAGAGTTTGCTGTGTCCATTGCCATAGGCACAGCACCAGCAGCAAGCAAACCCGAGTCTTGAGAGGCCCAAATTCACTTTTCTGTTCAGGCATATCTCAAGCTATGCAACCCCAAAGCGCGCTAAGGTGGGCTGGTATCAAGGCTTGCCCTGCAGAAGTCCTTCCCCTGACACTGGGGGAAGGCAGCAGGCTTTTTGTAGTTGTGGCTGTGCTCTTCCTGTTCCTGTTCTTTTAGGGGCGGGGAAAATATTTTATTTTACACCATCAGATGCTTACAGAGCTAAGCAATGGTGCATCAGTGGCTCCATTAAGAGAGCAGCTGAGTAGGAGCAAGATGTAGCATCACATAATTCAATTTTCAATTGATTTTACAAGTTTATATACAATGGACAATTAATGCAAATTATTAAATCAGGGTGTGAACTGCAGCTCTCTCAGGCTATTTCATTCTGACTTACAGCTCCTCTAGAAACCCTCAAGGATTTAACTATCAGATGTGCAGTGTATTGTAACTCCATTCACCCACACAGATTTTCTGATTCTGTTCACTGATTTCAACTTCCTCACAATCTAGAGAAGCAGACTCCTGAATTATTTTCCAGATCTGATATAACTCGATATAGATACCATGAAACCAACAAAAATAATGCTGCTGCAAGGTCAGCCCTTGTACAAAAGCTGAGAACAGCCCCACAAGGCCCTCTAGGGACCCGTGCAGCTCCTGTGCCCCCAATTCCCTGGGATGCAGGTAGCAAAAGACAGCTCGTCAGCAAAATTACACCAAAATTACACACAGGCGCAGCCACCCCACACGTAATCATGACCTGCTGCTGGATTTCAATTCCACAGTCTTGTCTTATACACAGACACACACTTCAATCACTGCTTTATGTTTAGCAGCTAGGTTTTTAAATTATGTTTATTTTATTTTTCTTTGCCCTTTTGCATTTCAACTGTACCCTAGCGTTTGCTTCTATCTGTGCAGCTTGTGGTTACTTTTATGTGCGCACAGCGAAGATAACGTTTCAAATCCAACCTAATTCTCATCTGAGCAGATGAATTCAGACACAGAAGCAGTTCTTAACGGATTCTTTTCCACACTGCATGTGATGACACATAGGTCAAGGCAAGGGAGAGTCAGACCTGTGAAGAGAGATGAGTGCATGTGGAAAATGCCATGCCTTGGCATTTGATGCTTGCTGCGTTATTTCCTTAGTTTAACATACAATCTATGAAACCTAAACAAATTCTGCAGACAAATCCCAGCCTTTGCTGCGTTCTACGCCTTCCTCCTGAAGATTCATCCACAGATCTCAAAGAGAAGGTTAGTTATCACACCCCTCACTTAATCCTTTGTCAGGCATCTATTTACTTGTGTTCCTATAACAAGCTAGAAGCAATTGGATCAGTTAGGTACACACCAGACCCTTCTAGTTTTAAAAACAAATGCTGCAAAGCTTCTTGTACTGCTAAATGTGCTAGGTGAAACCTTGCTGTGGAAAGCTAGCATTCAAGCTAGATGTAAGCAGGCTAAAGGCACAAGTCTCTGTGGTTTGTTTTCCCCACAAAATGCCCCTAGAAGGCCCGCAGTTAAGTTTCTGAAACCATAAGCCTCCTTTTTGTACACCTACCACACAGGAGATCCCCTTCCCTTCCGTCAGACACTGCTCCTCTCAGTTGTCACAGCATGGAGGAAACCCACAGCATGGAGGAAACCCAGGCTCCACAGGAAAGGCTACGGAGTGCTTCCCTTCCACAGAAAGTGTGGTACAATCAGCAGCCCCCTGAAGAGGGAGAGGGTCGTAAGAGGATTTTAAGACTCTGCTGAGTCTGATGATGAAGGCAGGGTATTAGGCAAAAGCACCAGACACTGCAGAAATACGCTCTGCACACCGAGCTGTTATGACCATGTCTGAGCTGCATGCAGGTCCTGTCCAACTCTGAGGAGGTTTTTGTTATCCTCTTGTAAGAACAGGTTGAGAATAAAGGGAATGTGTTTCAAAAGGGCTACATTTACATTCATCCCAGGGTTTTTTGACTGCAATACTGTTGAAAATGCTCCTCCTTGCAAAACAAGGCAAGGAATACCTAGGGGACACTAAGCCCTGCTGTGGCTTCAGCCAAAACTGGGGACAGAGCACCCATACAAGGCCTCGATGGTGAGCACTGCTACTGCTCTGTAAACAGCTTGCTACCAAACTCAGCCTCACGCCTTCCCCTACCCTATGCCCCTTCCCTGGCAGAGGGAGATTGGTGCAGTGTGGAAACTCAGCACCAGCACCTTTAAAATCCCCTTACTATGTGTAAAAAGTGGGACAGAAGGGGGTACACCTTCCCCATTCAGCTCAGAACTTGCCTTGGCTCTGCAAGGCCTTGTCCAAGTCTCAAAAATAGACTGTTGGTCTCACCTGCTGGGAAATGTTTATCAGACTAGGAACCAATTTTCCCTCTGTGTTTGGGAACAGATCACTCATTTCCCTCTATGTTTGGGAACGTTGGTGCTTTCTGAACTGGTCTCTACATGTTTTTGTTCTTGTCGAAGTGCTACAGTCGTGTGCAGACACTGCCAGATGACAGGACATGACGGTCAGATAACAGACAATAGCACATGCCAAGACTAAACCACTCAAGTCAGCAGTGACCTTTCAGAGACAACGCAACTATCTGGCTGCAAAATCTCTGGGGATTTTCTAAAGCTAAACTTACCTGTCTCTGAGGTAGTGACATTTCATCTGCCAACCCTTTCTTGCTCAGCCCTGTGTGTTTTGCATGTGATTACCGCCAGGGCCCAGGTCCCATCCTGCTGCCTGACCTGGCCGGGTTCTCAGCAGGCTTTGCACCTACTGGTAGAACAAATGCCCATTTCACCCAGCAATAAGCAGCAGTTTTCTCATCTCCTCTTCACCAGTTTGGTGGATGTATTAAGCAGGAGCTGTAAAATTAACTATACAAAGTTCAACTAAAACTTAACACTTTCGAAAGCAGCAATCCTTACATTTTTCAACTTTCTACACGAGTTCTGTCAATCCACTTGACCTGTGTTCAAATTTATAATCCCAAGGGTTAAAAGGCCATAGGAAGCAATGCAATTTTCAGGGTTGCCTGAGCACTTACATCACACCGTACTTTCTCCTTTGCATGCAATAGGAGGACATGGCACAGTCTAGAACAGTCAAAGAGATGAAGCTAGGGGCTGAGATGTTCAGAAAGGCCTCAGGGTCCAGAGTCTGCAGCTGTCAATAAAAAGGAGCATCCAAATCCAGGTTTGGACCGAATGGTCTCTGTAATGCCAGGCTCTAGTTCCTCAGTCTTGGAGGAAGAGGTATTAATCTGTGACTGTCTCCAAGAAATGAAACTCGCTTCTGAGAGTGGGGCCTCAATGCAGCAGGAGACCCAGGGAAGATGGGTTTCTTTTCCTCCCTTCAGCAAAGGAAGGGGGGCACAGAAACAAATGTTATCATAGACCCCAAGTGCAGTGACTCATCTCCTGCTCTAGTCTCCCAAGGAACATGCCAATACCTATCTGTCAGTTCAGGGCAGATTCAGACATAGGTGAACACAGCAGAGGAACAGAAGAAAATCTATTACAGATCCCCCAGACCCTTCTCCCTGCTCTGTGCTACCATGACCTGCACGCACAACACTAGGAGGGGTGCTCAGGGTTGAGATTTGAAGGAAGAACCAAGGAATTCTTCCACCTGCTGAAGCGTACCGATTTGGCAATTTGCACCTCTCCAAAGCACTCATTTCCAAGATTAATTTCAGAGCTGGCTATGAGTTCTAGTTTCACCCACCTTAATGATATCTTGCCACAAGCTGAGTCTTACACACACTGCCAGGTGACTCATTTTACAGTTTTCATTTTGTTTGAGGTCATTGGAGCTACTGGTTTGCTGACTGTTCAAATTACCTTTTGGGAAGAACAACAACAACAACGAATGACAATAGTGTAACCGCTTCTCAGATGTAATTATTTCTTGCAAGTCCTGTGGCTTTGCAGACGCTGCTCGGACTTGGTGCTGTCAATGGTAAGACAGGGAGGGTTTTTGGTTTCCTGACATTGAGATTTTGCTGATTTCTTATAATGGGTAATTAAAGCAGCAAGCCATGCACTTCTACAAGTAAGAGGTTATTCATATGAAGTCAATGTAATTTCTGAATGACTATATGTTAGACCAAGGTAGAAATTGCCTTGTAAGCTATACCTCATAAGCTCTTTTTGTCCTACTGTAGAAAACTCCATTGCTAACTAAAGGATTCGTACCATTGTACAGAATTTGTCTATATTATTGGAAAGCAAACATCAGTCTTTATTACAGATCCCTTTGCTGTGCCATGACAGTGGTAGGATGAGTAGCTCACACAAGGTGATGTTACTTGTTGTACCTGCAGCAGAGCAGCAGCTCTGGTGGGCTGCGGGAAGCGTTAAGGAGCAGCCAGGGCAGCAGCGAGCACACAAGCCTGGTGCCACGATGGATACGGGGACAGCAGTTCTCCAGCAGGATACCCTCTGACAACTGACAGAGCAGTGATTTAGCTGCAGCTGGAAACTAGAAGACAAAAATTGTTACGTGTTCCTTTCACTCCTTGGGATTTTGGAGTGAATGGGACTGGCTACCATGGGGGTTTGAAGAGCCTGGGGTATTTGCTGTGCCCGTTTAAGGTCTGCCCCCTCTTGGCCCACGGGGAGAATTACTGCCCTGCAAAGCTGCGACAGATAAGGCTGGGGCTGCAGGAGTCAAGCAATACAGCAGAAGCGGTTCACATAGTGCCACGTGTGGGTTCTCTAGGCAAGATAAATACTTCGCACCCTGAAAAAAAAAAAAGGGGGGGGGGGGGGGCTTTACAAAGACTGGATCATTCCTTCATGCAGCTCTAAGCAGCCTGCAGCACACACACAGCACCTCTCTGAGTTACTTACACTGCCTGGCCACCAGCAGCCGCAACTCCCCAGAAAGGTAGGAGCACAGGCTGGGTAGTAAAAACATTGACATTTCATAAAGGGAAACTTTATGAAACCAGACAGCAGACAGAGGCAAGAAAACTCAAGTCACTGACGTTACTGAGCTGTGCGTTTCCTCTTCAGCTTGCCACCAGGCACAGCATGTAACAGCAGATGTGACCTTTCTGAAGTTTCTCATGGCAAACTTGAGTCATTCTGGTGTACTTCCAGGTCAGAGGAGAGGCTGGTGAGGAAGAGAACATGCATGACACATAGGAGCTGCAGTAGCCATAATAGCAGGCAGTTGTCATGTATTTTAGGAGGAAGAAAAAAAAAAAAAAAAGTCAAAGGAGAAGTTTGTTTTTCAAAAGGTTTTTTGCAGCAGTCCTATGACCCAACCTCCATCTGTGGAGGGAAGCAATTCCAAACAAATAATATAATGTGCTCACCCCCTGCCCTGTAAGTCATGGCTAGTGCAGTTAAAAACTGAATTTATTCATTTAAAAAAATGGCTTTACTCTCAAGTACAAAATTACAGCCTTTTTTATAGGTGGTTCTTAAAACAACAAAGAGGTCAAATTTTATTGACAATATTGACGCAGAAAGTTTTACATGTTCTTAAATGAATTCCTGAACCAGGGCTCTGTGGTGTCTAAGATGCATTTATCTTACAAATCATAAAACTTCACCAACTACTCTGCCACTATAGTTCATGCTAAAACCAGAGCTTACAGTTACTTGCATAATAAAAGAAACTAATTGGTTGGTATCTGTGCAATCAGAGATGCTTACGGCTTTTTTAAGTTAAAAAAAGGCACTTCATTGTGTTACACTGGAAAAAAAAAAAAATCTAGTATAGTCTTATCTTCATCAGCTTGGATGAAGCAGCACAACTCTGCCTGTGTCGCTTGAGTGCCTGAAAAGGGGGAAATTTGAATGGCTGAAAAACAGGAACTTACTCTGTGACACAGCCCGTATCTTTGAGAAGGGAAAGTTTCATTTCTAGCACGTAGGAAGACAAATGTAGGCTGAAAGCAGCACCAAGGTGTTCAAGAGGCTCTGCCTATTTTTAACTGGGGGTTTTAGAGCTTGTTTGTTCCATGGTTTTCATTCTGGAATGAGAAACCCAAGCAGGTTTTTGACAGGAAAGCGACAAGACTGAGCATAATTTTTAAATATTATCCCTTTATTTAGAGAAACGTAGCTACATCGGTTTATTAAACCAGTCTACCAACACCCAAATACTCAAATCAAATCATAAATGCCTGCACTTGCACTAAACATTACCGTGGTATAAGTGCAGAAAGGATTATAGGTCGTCGGCACAGGGGTTAGATACAGAAGTCCTACAGTGGCACGGACAGGCTCACAGTCACATCGCCGTAAAAGCCAGCAGCACAGATTTGCTGATGCACACAAGCCACAAGTCCTGCTGGGTTCACTGGATTCTCTCCTGTTTTCCACATTGATAAACAAATTAACTTGTGCTCAGCTGCACTTGCTTGGCAGTGCACCTCCAGGGCCACCACCAGTTTGTTCTTCCGCCAGAGGGAACAGCCCAGGCCCCATTTTCCAGGAAATCTCCCGACCAGGAGGCTGTAGGTGAGCACAACAACACCGTGCACTCAAGCATCTTCCTGTGCAGCTCAGCCAGAGGGCAGAAAACAAGAAAGATTCGTGGAAGCAGCTGGTGAGCCCACACCACAGCACCTCTGCTGCCACAGTAGCACCTCCATCAGCACCTCATCTGTTCCTGTGGGCTGTTTTGCCATCATTACCCCTCACGGCCTCAGATAGCTCATCGCTTATCTGCACCATGCTCAGTTATGTGGAAACACGGTACGAGCAGTATTGCCTTGGAAGGGCGGCCTACAGACCTGATAAGCATTGTTTCTGAGAATTGGCCACATGCTCTCTGGAATCCATTTCCCATATTCATCCACTGTACTCCACCACCCGATTCACAGCAAGATGACAGCATCTAGACCACAACACGCTTTCAAAGACCTCTACATTCATAACTTTTTTGAAAGGGCTGAACCTTCTCATCTTGAACCTCCCAGCAGCTCAAGTTGGACCTGCTACCAGGCACAATTCACAAAGCACGACACTACACCGCTCGCTCAGCTCACCCAGACAACGTGTCAGCTTAAAGCCTGCTAAGCCATCGGTTTGCCCATTTGGTGATCCTGCTTTTCATGAGAATTACGCTTAAAGCACAGCAGGTATCTATTCTTGCAGCTAGGTCACTGTGGCCAGATCTAAGCTATCAATAATTTTTGATATACTTCAGTGCAGACAGCAGAGAACAAGCTCTCACACCTCTTCTTTGTCACAATTAGCACAATTAGGGAATTCCTGTCATTGGTAGTCTCAGAAAAGGTCAGGGTCCATGGGCTCTGGCTACTCCCACTGCAGTCAGTGGCTATGATGGTGCAAGAGCTGAGTATAAATAGGTTTAATTAGCAATTAATAGAGCACCCTCCACTGTGCTTGTAAAATGACAAGATGTCACACCAGGTCAGGATGAACAGAGTAGTCTAAAAGGCCCCCACATGACTTTAACAAAAGAACTAGAAGTTAAAGTCTTCAGAGGATCCCTGACAATTGAAATAATTTTCTAAGAGTCAAATGCCCTGAGAGAGGAACCTTCTGAGAAGTCAAGGCTCCTACCTTAGGAGCTTAAGCTCCTACCCTGATCTAGTCAATCACGCTGGAGTAACACCATTGGCTTCTTTGTACTCCCCAATCATACACATCAAACATGCACATCTAGTCACTACTACAATTTATTTGAAAAAGTCAGTACTATACTTCATATATAATACAAATATTTATATACATTGTATATGCACTTCAAAATAGGAAGCCACTAAGTACACCATATGTATAACATATAATGTTAGACAACCAGTTGTATTCTTGAATACATTTCCGTGCTGCATATTTTGCCATATGCTTTGGTACTGTGTATATAGAATATGAGTTATCTACTAAGGAGTATTTGAAGTGAAAACACTTCTGAATGATACAACTTTCAAGTTCACTTCTCACACTTTTACACCAAGATATTTAAATTACATCAAGAGTTATTCAAAATAACACTTACTTGTCTCAAAGAAATTAGGCTTTGAATTTATTATCTAAAATTTGAATGTTCTTTAAAAGACGCATTGATTAACTCACGAAAAAACATTACAGAAGTAAAATTAATTTCAAACAGCATGCAGGCAAACAACCAGGGGTATTTTAACTGTGAACAGACCACGTGAAGAAAAATTCTTCAGTTCTGAGGCAGGTTCCACTGACAGCAGGCAGAAGTGACCGTCCATATGAACGGTCAGAGCACAGTTTAGGCATCCATCCACTGTTTCATGATCTTCACATATCTTTGCAAAAATACAACTCTTGAAGGCCCATATGGTCAACACTGTGTTACAAGTTCAGCTTGCCTCTTACCAACAGAGAAGAGATCATCTAGGGAGTTATCACCACAAAATTATCATTCACAGCAGAAAAACTCTAAATGTCCATGTACATGCTACTAAACCTAGGACATAAAAAGGTTTTCCCCAAATCCAGACCACCTGGAAACAAACTCGCTTGTGGGTTTCTCCATCCACAGCGTTACTTCGAAGCAAGCAGTCAACTCCCACAGAAGTGGTTTAAACTACGCTATTTTACTCTTCAAGCTTGACTGAAGCAGCCTTGCTGGGGATAGACACACCAGGATATTCAGCACAACAGAACACCCACACCAAGAAGCAGCAGAGAACATGTTGTATGCACAAAGCTTACAGATAAAACATTACTTTTATACAGCAACTACTAAAGTCTACAGTGCAGACAAGTTGTACTCTACTTTCCCCCTGCTCTGAATTACAGCTTTCACTGATAATCTTCTAATCAGAAATTAGCATTCCCTTTGCCTTCTGGCAGCGAGTACACAGATTCTACTTTCCACACAGATGAAGATCTCACAGATTTCCAAACACTTGGGGATCTGGAGCTACTCAGTGATGGTGAATAATTCCTCTTGTTGGCCTGTGGGGATACTGCTCAACGTTAAAGTGACATTTTCTCAATGGGTCTGCCCAAAAGAAAGGCAGAAAGGAAAGGAGTAGCACTGAATAGCCATCTCTTAACTGTTGCTTAAAAGCCAGCACCAGAATTAGCAGCTGTGACAACCGTCTCTGGAGGCACAGTTGACATATGCCACTGATTTTGACTAAGAAAAAAAAAAAAGGAAAAACAAAATGGAAGCACAAAGGAAGCTGGCTAGGTCCGTCCATGGAGATTCTCCACCTAAAAGGAAGAGAACTCCTTTGGGAGCTCAACTGAAATCCTGGAAATGGCTCCACTGAGGGAAGAGACGCGCCCTGCTCAGCACCTCAGAGTTGTAGGGCAAGATATAAACCTAATTATAAAGCAGGTCTTTTAATTTCCCCTGTATGTCAGTTTGCTCAATGATTAGCTCTTACAGCTTTGTAAACACTTTCTGCAGCCCAAAGACAAGTGGCTAGAAATGCACAGAGGACTGTATCAACTCAGGCCCAGTACCAGGGATGCTGTGCACAGGAAGAGTCGTGATTTGAGAGCAGCTACTCCCATGGGTCCTAATGCCAAAGGGACAACTCCATGAGTCCCAAAGGAATGGAAGTGCAATCTAACAATGACATACATCCACTCAGATAGCCGCTGAAAGTTGTGCCACATTAGTTGTTACGATCAATCGGCTCAGAAATGCAGGAAACAGTAACGCAACGTGAAGTCAGTTTTTGATGAGACTGGAATTGGAGTCAATTTGTTCTTCCTGGACAGGAATTCGAAAGCTCCTTTCTTCTGAAAGACACACACACAAAATAATGTACAGAGGAGGAGGCAAAGGGAAAGGAAACGCACGGATTTTCCTAGGTTCACGGACAACTAGGAACCTATGACTGACTTTTGGTCACTGCTTGACCTTCCAGCCAGTGCTACGAAAGACCAAGTGTGGGGAACAGTGAAAACAGACTATACCACTCCTTCGTGAGTGGAACATGAGGCAGCTGTGGGCTGAATCAAGAGTCAGGCCACCACTGAATTCCAAATAGAGAGCTCAGTTCTTCTCAGTCAAGCCTTTCCTGTGTTTGCAGAAGATGCTTCAAGACATTTCACTTCTACATGGGCAAAAAAGTTCACACAATACACTCTTAAAAGATTCTTGCTTTTGGATCCTCTCTGTACTGAATAGAATTCCATGCACAAATTCATTTTTTCTTTTTCAGAGATTAAGGGGGAAAGGAGATAAAAATGAGAGAAAAAGAATAGAAACCAAGTCAATTAGTTAATGATACACTGGTATATGCTCTAGTGATTCACATCAAGAGCTGTACAGGAATAATTTCACATCATTTCCAGCAACACATTCTAGAAACTCAATCCCTCTCATAGCAAAAGGCAGAGGAATCTGCTCTATAACACTGCAACCTTGAGATACTATGACCTCCAGTGCATCAGGACTAGGAAGAGGAGTGAACAATGGCTGTGTAGCACAATGTCATCTGTGGTTAATGCCAGTAGATTTCATTATGATGGAAACAAAGTGCAGCTAAGTGTCCCTGACTATCCTCTTTCCTATATATTTTTCTCCCTAGCGAGATACTCACTCTGATGGTTGCTCCTGTAAGGCCTCTTCTTGGTTGTTTTTTTGGCTGCTTGGATAATCAACAGGAAGATGGACATTCCAGACACCATAAGCAGTATCAGACAAATAAGGATAAGTGATAGAGATCCTGGTAAAAATAAAAAATAAAAAGAATATACTAACGAAGATTTATGATTCTAGCTGGAATTTCCATGAGAAAGACTCATTTGTGAGGAGATCAGTTTCAAATGAAGATGACCAACTAGCTCTCAAATAGCGACTAGACTTGGTCATTCTCCCTCCTTACCCCAGTTAGTCTCTGTGGTGCTGTTCACATCCGAGCAAATAACGGAAGGAATCACGCTGGATTTGGAGGGTGAGAGCACTGTAGGCGATGTATTATTCCTGTGGTTGGCAGTGGAAAGATCCAAAGCAGGTGTTGCACTCTGAGGAGGGGTTGGCTGTGTCACATGGCTGCTGCAAACAGCATCATCTGTTTTTGTTCCTGCTCGAAGAGTCGTTTTCCCAACAGCGCTGCAGCTAGAGAGGTAAAATAAATTAGTGTCATTCTTCAAGCAGTAATAGTTGCTTTAACTACTCTATTAGCCACCTCCATGGAACAAGAGAGTGAACACATCAATACAAACTCAGGCTTCGCCTTTCCCAGGTTCTACGGATATGTAGAGAATAAATAAGCTAGTCCTAGTTATTACTGGAAAAACTGAATTTCTATTTTTGTTAGCATCTGTGCATATAGTAGCCTTGAAGCACGGATGCATTAGGCAAGGGAACTTTTTGCTACAGACAACTCCAGACTTTTAAATATAAAAAAAGCTGAGAACACTGCTGTGGCCACAGGTGAGGATAGAAAAGACAGAAGGAAGACAAACGCCTCAAGTCAGTGCACAGAAACTTGGGAGTCATCAGCAATGTGGTTTCACTGCATTTACTGATCCTTTATGTTACACTTCGTAACTTGGGCATCAGTGGCTAAAAGGTAAACCCAAAACATTGCTCTGAATGCGTTGGGCTCAGTGATACATACTTGGTCCAAGGTCGACAGTTCCCATTTCCCCCTGTGGAATAAAACCCTTCAGGACACGGTAAGCACACTGAAAAAAAAAAAAAGGCAGAATTTGAGTTCAGTTAGCAACGTAACTGTACAGTAGCTCAGCAGTAGTTATGCTAACAGCTTCTAAAACAGACCCAAAAAAACGCACATAGCCTACAGAAACCATAGGCGATGTCACGGCAGAAGTAGCATGGCATGCCCAGTGGTTCATTTTAGTCTGCAGCTAGCAAGGTTTCCTGTCTTCTCTACAGGCTAATTATGCATATTAATGAGAGCATTAAGGTTTCTGACAGCTCAAATTATGCAGTAGGTTTACACAACCGCTATTAACACTTGCTTGGAGATATCAATGAGATAAATGACAACAGCTTTTGTACTAGAAATAGCAACCGTCTCATCTGAACCAGAGGCAAGAGGTTGTAGCGTAATTTGTCCCCAACTTACCACTCCCCAGGGGATATCTGGCATCTGGCATGTAACCCGCTATACACCTGCAAACTCTGTCAGAAGTCTTCTCACACTTCTTCACTTCCACACTCCCCTTTGCTAGGGACAATAAAGGGAGACAAGAAATTAGACAAGGGAGAGACAAGAGATTAGAAAGCGCAAGTTAATCTCTCAGTGCCTATCAACTGTGTGTAGAAACACTCCGCAAAGTTTAGCAGTAACTCTTGAAACACCAATTTTCAGGCAGCGTAAGCCCACTTCCCTTTGAAGGCTCCATCATTGGTATCAACCGGGAGATGCCAGCTATTGAAACGATAACCCAGAAAGTCTCTGGGCTCAGCTTTCTCAGGAGATAGGCTGCATGACATCATCCTTTGAGAAAAGCACACAAAGACCAGTTCCCTCCCAGCTGCCTATCGAGGACTGACCGCTATACAACCAACTTACTCGCTTTGCAGATTGTACAGCTCTTGCAGAAGTTGTGGTTGTACTCGGTACTGAAGTATTCGTTTTGACAGGGGGCACAGACTGTGTCTGTTGTTGCTGTGCAGCGACTTCTCATTCTTTCACCTAAAAAAGGCCACACAGGAGGAGCAATTGATCGTTATCAGAAGGAAATCCTCTTCATTTTTACACATTAGAACAAGAAGTGCCCAGAAAACCACAGTTCCACTTACAACTCTGACTGAAACATTCAGCAGCTTTATATTCCAGAATCCCTAAGAAATTTGTCCCATAGCATCCCTATAAATTAAGCAGGCTACAAAGGCCTGCTGACTTGCTAAGAGTCGAGGTCCCTGATGCATTCCCAGTATCCCAGTGTGTTCCGCGCATCACTTCTCCAGACTGCTATTTCATATGTTTAGATATCGGGGTTTGCATCCGATGTCAATTAGGAAAAAGAAAACAGTTTTTATCATGGTAGTAGGTCTGTTATCTATGTAATACAGTGGCTTTGTGACAGATCTTGCCTTCCCGTATGAGATATATCATGCAGTTCAACTCAAAGTAATCCGGAGCAGATAATATGATGACAGACTGCTTATGTTTCAGGGCAATTCACTAGCGAAGCATTCAAGAACATACATTTGCAGTATCTTTCTGTTGGCAGCCTCAAAGCCCGTTAGGCATGAATCAATGGCTTTTGCGTTTTGATTTACATCTGCATTACCACCCGTCAGCATCAAACGCTACCAGCTCCATTTTACTTAGAGCTAGACAGAACACGATGTAAGGCGGGCATTTCCTACTATTCCCAACAGCATACGTGCATCACACACTGCATTTAGAACCCATTTAGAGCCAAGCTCTGAACGCTTGCATCCACAGATACCAACCTGTATGACACACAGCCCGCTCATGGAAGAACTGATTTATGCACTGGGATCTGTGAGCAAAACTACTTGTCCAAATTGAAACAGCAAATTAACAGCCAATGTCTGAAAAGGAGTCAGGCACGTTCCTTCCATCTCACTGGCTTCTCTCCATACAGCACAGGCTGCAACAACAGCTTTGATGACTAGGGTTTGACAGATGAAGCTAAATATTATCCTTAATTAGTCTTTATTCTCCCATAATTCTTTCGTTTTGGTCCTGCGCTTTCCATTTCATAGGTGAACAATGACCACCAAGCCTCTTGCTCACTCTGATTTTCCTCTGTGTTTTATTGAGTGCTGTCAGTGGCAACAGGAGATTCTGAGCAACCACAGTATATATAATTCATTTCTCCATTTTCACCACCTACACAATGAGGAAGAAACGTAGGAATTTCCCCACGATCAGCAGATTAGCTAACAAAGCAAAAAAACTGGTAAGAGCTCTTTCAGAATAAGTAACAAAATTTAAACATAAAGGATTGTCTGCATACAAGCATGCGTTTCCTTAACCTGAGTTGAGAGACGTTCAGATTTCAACAGTTATGAGAATAACGCATCTGCCTCAAGTCTTAGATTTCAGGTTGAATGGGGATTTATTCCAATCACCATCTTTGAAGATAATACTACGTTCAATTTCTTCTGCATCCGATCACACAGCATCAATTTTATGTAGTAGAGAATTATGAGAGAAAGCAACTATTGTGGAGGAAGCGCATAGAGACTCATGCGAGATTTAAAGTTGAAACTGCACTTACAGATGTGATCTGAACACCTTCTAGGGGTGTGAACGTACACTTTTAGTACAGTCAATATTGAGTGCCCCTCGAACAGCAAAATTATCTGCTCATTGTGGTTACACTGCATCACAACCTTTAATGAAACCCAACAATTATAGTATTTGAGGCTTGCTGGTTTGCATTTATGCTTCCCAGCGTTGCTTTCAAAGATACTTGAATGGGGAAAAAATGCACAAAAATCTAAAATTTATGCTCTTTTTTTTTTATATATATATAAAAAGGAGAAAAATACAGTTCTTGTCAAGTCATGCTTTGCTAATCTAGATCTGTGAATCAGACTCTTACTTCCCTTCACTGGGGAAAAATACATGTGGAATTTCTTCACAGACCAACAAAAGTTGCGTGCCTAATATCTGTAACTCAATTTTTAATTAGATTTTTTTCTTAAAAAACACCAAGTCTTAAGTAGTGTAAGCCTTGCTTAAAAAAAGGTTACAAAATATTGATAGTAATTACTTGAATTTTTCTGTTATTACACAAGATTTCTGGGTTGAATGTCTTTGTAATAGCAAAAAAGTAACATAAATGATACCCTGTTTTCTTGGATAACACTCCCACCATGGAAGCGTACCAGGCTGACACAGTAGGAAACTCAGACCACACAAAAGAAATGTCTCTCAAGAGAATCCCTACATTTAGTATGTTACAGAAATAATCTGTCAGTCTGGAATGATGACAAGTGCTCATCGAATGCTTTTTTTCCATGTTATGCTTCCTAATCTGAATACTTTCATCAAGCTCTTTCCCACTCCTTCTGGGTTATTAACTGATGGATATTGTATCAAACAAGTACAACAAATATATAGGGAAAAAATCACTTACCAGGAGCACAGTACTTGCAGCATTTTTCGCCAAAGGGATATTGATGTTCTTTGCACTGCAACCCCAAGCAATGGGTAAAAACGACTGCCAGCAGCAAGAACAAAACAGGAGAATAACGCAAGGAAAAAGGCACAGCCACCATAATGCAGCCCCACTGTCCCCACCAAATTCTGACTGCAGCAAACTCCTGGAAGAGATGACAGCAGACTGCTGGCGACCAGAACAAGTTCATATGTCGGTTGCTGGGAATTTCCCAGCAAGTGTTCCACACCCCCATACTTCTTCCCACCCCTTGGCAAGCTTAATTTTTTTGCAGTTCGTGATTGAAATACTCAGAGATAGAAAGAGAGCATGCTGAATAGTGTTATGAAAAGATGTAGCCTTAACAGAGAGCACCTCTAGCTAGTACGTACCTCTCAGCGGTGTAACGTACGTGGCTTGGATGTCAGGAGAACTAGGTGATCCTTGTTCTCTTGAGGAAAATTACAGCAATGCCGAGGCAACAGCTGAAAACCCTTACAAATCTGAGCCACATGTGAAATGAAACATAGCCCACACAGCTTTACTCCTTAAAAGGTGAGGTGCTGCTGGATTCTCACCCCTTGGCCTCACTGGGACAGTAGAGCTGTGACTTTTATTGCTGCATAAAAACAACCAGCTATTTTTGATGCCTATTTTGTTGCACGGAAGCAAACCCCCTGAATGCAACTCCCTCCTGCTGTACACACCAGCAATAACACGGCAGGGTTGGGGCGCAGCACGGTAGCACTGCAGTCCAACCCTCACCTGACCCAAACACGTGGAATAGACCAAAAGGTGATCACACTAGAATTGATAGCTTTAGTTATCCAAACTGGATAACTAAAACTGGAATTTTACTTATCTGATGTTATTGACCCAGGATCCAAACTGAAAAGTCTTCCAGTGCCAAGAGATTTCAGCAATCCTTACTGTAAAAGCCCAAATAAAAAAGACGTCCTACAGTAATCAGGTGGTTTATTCACATTAAACACATCCAGACTTACCAGACAAAGTGGACCTGCTCTCAATTTACACGTAAACATAAAGATTTCATTGGAACAGGAGCACACTTGGACACCCAATTAGCCTGCTGTTCCTGGAAGGACTGCACGGCAATACAGCTGGCATGTCTTAGCCAGACTGCTGCTTCTCATTGCTTTCTTCAATTTCTGTGAGACTGTTTAAGAGCGGGAAGGAAGACAGAAAAGCAACGCAAAACACTAACTGGTTTTCTACTTCTCCTGTTTTCCAAGTATTTTGGAAAACAGTCACTACGGGAAAGAAGTCATACCTTAAAGCCATTCCTTCCAAAAGGGAGCAGAGCCAACAGCACACACAAACCAGACCAGCCAAACTTCACCCCCTTCACACTCAGGATCCGCACGCATGAAATATCCACATCTCTTCCAAGTGCGGGATCACACAATGATACTGAAGTGGCTTCATGCCTCATGACTCCGTTATTGCCTCAACAGCATCGAGCCAGGCTTAGAAAAATATTCTTTCACAAACAGCAGGAGACTTTACTTATTCAGTAAGTCAGTTATTATTCAGTAAGAAACTGAAAACAAACTCTTATGATATTAGGGGCTAGGTATAGTTTAAAATTTGCTACATAGATTTAAACTGAAAACTCTCCAAGTGCTAGAGCAGCAATGACAAAGCACCGAGATTCTTTTTAAGGATGTTTTTTTTTTTTTTCTTTTTAAGGATGCTTTAATACAAATGAAATACTCATTAATGAAAGCAGTCAGCGCACAAACTTTCAGTTCAACTTTTACGTATAGCATCCTTAAGCGTTGCCAGGTTTGGTTTTGCCAGAGACCTTTATGTGGCCAGTATTATGCAAGTAAATAAAACATGGCATAACCACAGTGCTCTCTCCCTGGCACTCACTACACACCTCGGCTGGGTTTTTGGCAATGCCAGTTAACCTCTCCCACTGTTTGGCATTGCCGTGGGGACAACGCATGCCAGACTGCTCCCAGAAAGCAGCCAGGAGGCAGCTGCTTCGGTGGCAGCAGGAAGAGTTTCAGAGTGGTGAGCTGAGCCATGCTATGGGTCAAAACTAAGACTCTGTCCTGCTTTTATTGAACATTTTTAGACAGGGGATTTTGTTTTGAACTTCCATAGACTCTGAAATCAAGTACATGTGGGGAATAAGTAAGTGTGGAATATAGCAGGGACTGACCAATGTGGCCAACTTCCCAGGTCAGTCTCCCTAAACTCCTTTCAACACAAGATTGTCACCTGAATTTAACCATTTCTTACAGTTTTTTTCAAATCATATTTTGATGTCCTCTGAAGAGTTCCATTTTTTTTCCCCATTCACCGAGAAATCTAAAATCAGCAACATTTCCAAAGCACAAAGAAAATTATTTATATGCATATAAAAAGACTGATACAAGCCATTTAACAACAAAAAAGGTGAATACTGAAACAGAAAGACAGCCATACTTATATTTACATTATATTAAGAGAATAAATTTAATCAAATATAACATCTATCTTGGATTTTTCAGGCAACCCCTTGGAAAGTTTTTTTTTTTACAGTAAAGATAGAACTAGAGAAAAATAAGTTTTCTGTTTAGACAGTGGATATGACCTTTGCATTGCATGATGCTTTCAGAGACTACCCAAAAATAGACTGATTAAAAAGCTTCTCAAATGCTGACTGCACGTTGCTCTAACAAAAGCAATTCAAAAAGCAAAGCCTGTATTTCCCCCAGCATTACCATTCAGCGTCAATAAAGACTTTTCTGAAAGAATTATCTGCACAGAAACAAGTAACTATACCAGTTTCAACAATAAACTGTAGTTAAGTAGGAATCATACACCTAGGTGAACCCCGTTGTTCTGTGCAGTATCTGAAGTCTACACAGAAACCTTCCCCAGTGTCTCATTATGAAATCTTATTTTTTTTTTCTTTTTAGAGACCTAAGTAATCTCAAGCCTCCCACATTCAGTGCAGTTACAAATCCTGTCACCAGCTTTCTTTTTAAAGTAGATGTGGACGAGTTTCTCTGTAACATTTAACGTAAGTTCTTCCCCACAGCTCTTAAAAACTGTTCAGTGATGGAAGGAGAACTTGTATTATATTGCCAAAAACGCATCGCTGGGTTGAGATGCCTTAAGAAAAATACTGGAAGATTAGCCAAGTTATCCCTGCTGAATTTAGGAATCTCAGGAACATGGCTATCATCTCTTTTCTCCTGACTCTTGAGTAGCTGTAACAGTTACTGGAGATAGATAAGAGAACAGCACTTATCGGACATAGCAAGCTAATAACAGTGTTAAGCAAAGTAAAATCCAGTAAGAACTGAACTTCTGAGACACAAACAATGACAAAAAACAAGGAACCCACTGATGCTGAGTACATAAACCATTAAATGTGTATTGACTACACAGAGCAGTGGGACAGTAAAAGAACTGAGCATAACTGGAAAAAAAACACACACAGCAAGAACAGTCCAGGCAGCAGCAACCTGATAAAATTTACTGATTTTCGTAACTAAAACATTCTGAAATGGTTATGACCATAAACAAAATACAACTGTATAATTTGTTGAGCAAAACAAAAGTATTTCCAACCAGTCTATGAATGGATATCCTCATGGGGCCAGAACACACGCATGTGAGCTGCAATCCCCTTTACAAAAGCCAACATCTTTCACTGTTACTTGTGATTTCCATGGATCAGCAGCCATGAGGGCAACAAGAGAAGTTAAATATTTAATATACCTCCACCAAATACAATTAGCAAAAAGCAGCTGAAACTTCAGCTGGATTAACTGTACAAAACAGGGTGAACCACCATAGTCCAGTACCTGCCTCATTATTTAATCAACTTTTTTTTTTTTTTAAACATACCGAAGGCAAAGCTGTAGATCTTCTATATGGACGGAAGTTTTTTTAGTCTAGTACACCACACTGTACGCATATAAACACAGATAGCAGCAAGGAAATTTTCTGTCTGTTTGTGAGTGTTGGTTTTTATTCCTTTATTTTTATTTTGAAAGCAGGAAAGTGCTTCAGAACTCTGGAAAAGCGAGCAGGGTCAGAACTCCTCGTGGACGTTACGTGCATAGTCCATAAGTTTGCTGCCTGTGAAGTATTCACTATATTTTAGGATCTCCTCCAGCTCTAAGTGGTGGTTTTGATTTTCATCTGCTACTGCTATCATTTGCTTCGCTTCATTTAGGGCGTTGTATTCATTCATAGGATCCATATATTCCTAGGACAAGAAAATCAGTCATTTTCAATAACCAAGCACACATTTCCACACACCAGGATTATGAACCCTGGCCTCATGTAAACTTCAACAATTACGAGAACAACATGAGCCACCCCAAAGCAAATGGAAGTCATAGAAAAAAAGTGTTAGCACATCTTTGTTTCATCTTACATCCACCTCCTGGCTATTTTTCCATTCACTGCTTCCTTGTCCATTCTAAGGAATTTTCTCAGTTCATGCCAGTACCCACAAACATTTTTGACATTTTGGTTGCAAAATAAGCCATCAAATCTGGTAATTTGTGAAGAAATATAAATTCAAAATTTAAATCCTCACAGTGTCAGCCTGTATCTCCTACATTTTCTTGTTTCTGGACATAATCTTTTTGGAGGACATTCAATCAAGAACTTTTTTGTTCCATTTTAAACCACCCAGGTTGGAAGTCTCAAAAATTAAGCATTAAATCCTTCCTTCTGCGAACAGAAGACTAAAAAGGCCACAATCTAGAAATCACTGTTTAAAATGTAACTTACAAAAAACACTCTGAATGACAGAGCTCTCTGCTATTTTCTAAGCTACTGGGGGCCCCAAGGTTTGTTCATTTTGCCTGTTGTTTGATTTTTTTTAAAATGAATACACAGTTTGCCAATTACTTGTTCTGTAAGTGGAAGTATGACTCATTCTCCCATTCACCAGTGCACCTAATGAAATCTGTGACTTGCTTTCATGCACTACATATCCATGCAAGTGTCTATGTGACAAAAAACCCTAAAAGCATACCTATGAATAACAGCAACACTAGGAAAACTCCCCTTTCTCCGAGAAAGGGCAATATCACATCCTACTCCAAGCACGGTTGCGCAATACTATAATCCAAAACAGTACACACATCCTGTACTGTTAATTCAAATATTTCTGGACTTGATATCCTCTAAAGTGGTCTCAATCCTGTATTTAAAAACAACCTATGGATTTTTAAAGCTAGAACTGTTTGATGGAGACTCACCTCCAGCTCTTCCATTGTGACAATACCATCGTGGTTTGCATCAATGACCTCCTCAAACTCCTTCCTTCTGTCTTTTACCCAATCATCATCAATGTCTTGAGCTTGCTGGTTCTCTACAGTACCAACAGGCAACGAAATGAACTCTGAGAGGGTAAGTTTCTTATCTCCATCTTGATCTACAACAGAAGTAGATAGAAACTGAAAAGTATTTGCCTAATGTCCATGAAAATTAGATATTCCTTCACATCAGAGTTGTCACTAGCACAGCTGGTGTGGTTTCAGCAGTCCACAGTCCTGACTACAGCAGAGAATAGCAGCTACCACTTATAGCTTGGTTAGGAGAAAATTGTGTTATGGCACCCATTTAGTGTTTAGAAAGCTAAAAACCATACCTGTCAATATACAAAACCATACCTGTCAACATACAAAAAAACAAAGAACTCTACTGGGCCTGGAAGATACACCAGCTGACAGGCTGGGCATCTATTTATTTCACTGATGTTGTTGGTTTTTTTTTCCCCCACCCTAAATCTGCTGCAACAGAAAGTTTCTGACAGCTGTGTGCAATCTCCCCTTATATCAGCATTCAAGTAAATTAATATTCATGAAGGACCGTGTACTGGAATTGTTTTGTCTGTGCACCCAACACTTAAGCATCACTGAAAACTCTTCATATTTATTAAGCTAACTACTACCAAAGTTGAAGTTCACTTTTTTCTTTTCTTTGAGGTGTTCCAGCAGTTTCAAATATGTATAACTATTCACTCAACTGAAAAAAGCATTTGTTGACAGTACTTACGAATTTTTTTTAAATATTTTTTTCTTAGAAACCTCAACTATTTCCGTTTTCATAAGTGTATGTCAATTCTCACATGGTTGCTACACTGCAGAAGTACTAAGCAATTAATGCCTCATTAAACATTCACATCAGTATATTTTAGAATATTTTAATATTCAACCCTTTTCTACTATTGCTAAAGAGACCCTATGATGCAGCAGCACTTGAGTGTGAAGCAGTGGCAGCTGATCTGCTCTGTAAGAAGTACTCAGAATACCTTTGTAACATACAATGCTGTGCTGTTCTTTAACAAGCAGAGACTGAATTTAGTCTCGAACAATGCAGAGGCACCTCCATCAAGATACCAGTATTAGTGCTAACAGCATGTTTTTCTTAATACATCGCATTGGAATGTGTAAAACAGAGCAAACGATGCGCCAAAATTTCAGATTGAGCCACGACAGTACAATAATCTAACACCCACCCAACAGTTTGCAAGTAAACAACTCTGAAGAAAACATCTTTTAAAATGGCATACCCAAATCTCGGATGATTTCTTTGACCATGAACTTCAGCATTCCCCTACTATGCTCTGGGTGAAGAAATGACAAGAATTCTTCTTCATTCAACAACATATCAGGAGGTGGGTTGTCAGCTTGGTACCATCGATCCTTCAGGTTATCTAAAACTTCCTGTGCTAGAAATTTAAAGTTAAAACCGTTATGTTTAAACTAGACAGTTTCTAAAATATACCTTCCCCTATTACTCTATTGTTTAAACAAGGATGACCTATGAACCAGTTATTATATAGTTAAACTTCTAGGGAAAGAGGGTGCTAAAGGGAAACAAAACACCATTAGTTTGGACAAGTTAGTGCTGCAACACTAGGAAAGATCCTTTAACCAAACCACTGAGCTGAAATTAGGAGATGAAAATACTTAGCTACACCTGAATCAAAATTTAAAATGTAGAAAGTGACTAGGAACACTACAAGATTTCTGCACTGCCCTGCTCCTCGTTTTTTCTTTTACCCTGTCAAAGGTTCAGAATCCAAAAGAATCTCCTACCCAGAAAACCTATATCCCTTGGCTCAGAAACAGCATCCAGTATTTCAGCCTAAAAAATTGATTTTTTTGCAACTATGAGAGGCATAAGAAGGTAGCGCTACAAAAGAAAGTTTGGAAAAGTTAAGTAAGCACCAAGAAATGTATTTTAGTTTTCAGTCACTTCAGGATATGAGTACTTATTACTCCTTTTAGTTACCTTGTCTATTCCGTATCAAAAACACAATCAGATTTCAGACCTAAACCATACATGTTTTAATTGTTACTGCAATAAAGAGAAATATTTTTGCTACAAAAAACAAATGCAAGTCTAAGCACACGTATGAACAGACATCAGCAGCAGCAATCACTTTACATTTCCACCTATTTCATCTTACATCATGTCAACAAGCACTTTCTAAGTGAGTTTTTCCTAAGCTCAAGCGAGAATCATAACTTGAAGATGAGTTTCCGCTAAAACTATGCCACTGACTTGTTGAAAAACCACCCTGCAACACACAGCATGAACAGGACATGCAACCAGTGGTCCTGAACATAACCAAACAGGAAAAAAAATACCTGTACAGAGCATTCTTTTTCTGGTGTAGGCATTTTCTAAATGACAAACTGGAAGAAAAATACAAGTCTGTGGCACACCCTATCTGCAAAATATACTAACAAAGATGAATATGAAGCATTTGCATTTCACAAGTTTTAAAAGCGCTCTGAAAGACTACAGTCACTGCACAATAAAGTGTCTTGAATATCTCCAGCATGCTTTTGGTTGCATAAGAAAAAGCAGTAGCAATGGTAGTATCTGAATTTTTAAAGTTACAGCTGCAATTAAGATTTAAGTCTTCAGTGAATGTTTTTTTTTTTGGTGAAGAATAGGGAAATCCTTCGGAGTCTTAATATGAATCTGAAGGTACATTTGTGAATGTTAAGTTTTAATTATTTAAAACATCGGTTAGAACAGTATAATCAAATCCTGGTGTAGTCAACCCCAAATATTATAAAACATAAGACATCCTCCTTTTTCCTGCCCTTCTTTTTAGTCCTATACAAAACTCAAATATCAGTCATCAGTTCAAAACTGTAGTTATCTGCCTAAGGTAAATATGAAGTTGAGTCCCCAGTTTTGGCTTGGTTTCCAATCTGCTTCTGCCTAAGACTCAGAACATGTCTTACAATCCACATGTTCAGTTATTTTCTATTATGCAGACAGTTAAACAAAAACCAAAAAGCTTTTACACAACACTGGCGTATGAAAATGAGTTTTGCCTATCATCCTCAGGAAGCGGCAGATAACTAATTTGGTTTTCCCAAACAAGGCTTGTTACCTAGGTAGAAAAGTTATGCACACGCTTTCCTTATTCAGCAAATCTTTTATCTGATGAGCATTCCTGTAAACTGTAGTTAACCACACTGCCATAGAACATGCTGCACAGGTGTTTTCCCCGCCATAAAATTCAAAAGGCCCATTTGCATTTTAGTTGCTTTTTGATAAATGGAAAATATAACATAACCCATTTTTAAATGACTAATTCCTGCAAGGAAAGGCTAAGGCTTCATGTTTAACTTAACAGTAAATGCATTTAGATGGGGGGGGAAGGTTACTCTGTTAAGCATTACCGTGTTTGTAACAAGTCAAATTCAAATGAAAGTTTCAAAAGTAATAAGGAAGAAATGATTAATCTCACTAACCTAAAGAATCTCTCAATAATGAACTTAAATGAAACACAGAACAATTGTTAGGCAACCTTCTGCTATTTTCTAGCATTCTTCGCAGTGCCTGAGCACACACCTATTTAACCACAACAGTTTGATAGTAGACATGCCCCTCCTCAGTTTCAGAAGTTAAGTACGCTCGGCTTCCTCTCACTTGGAGCAACGGGGGACCTGGTACCGCAGCTAACAAGAGAATGGTCCACAGGTAACACAGGTTGACATATTTTAGCAGAGCATTAAACACAAATGTTCAAATAGAGAGTAACAAAAAAGATTTTTAATACAAATACCTCTACCCAGAGTGTTGGAAGTGCAGAATTGAGTTAAAATGAACTGCGGTATTTCTGTCTTATGACTTACACGTTCTACGTTCGCACTAAGGCAGCAGCACAACTAAAACGTTCACCTCATATTAAAAACAGTTTTAACATTCAGGACTTAGGAAAGTAAAAGAAAACCAGACATACACCAACAACAGTCTGCACTTACTTTCTTCATCTATTTTCAGCTCTTCATTGTTTCTGATCTTCTCTGCAATCTCTTTTTCATTAAATCCCTTACTTGCCAAGAATTTGATTTTATATTCATCCCAGGACACATGGCCTGTAAGAGAGAACCGTATCTCAGACACGATGTTATATAGTTAAATGGTGAACTTTTGGTCTCATTTCTTAAAATGGCATGTGCTAAAATCTTCTGGTTCAGCACTATAACCACTACGCTAAGCTTTATGAATGGCAACAAGACAGCTATCACCCAATTCAGCTTCATGTTTCCTTATAGCAGATAAGCCTTGTGAAAATAACCCATTTATGTCACGATCCTCACCTCATCCCTGACAGAGCCAATTGGGATTTTCTATGAATTCAAGAGAAATAAGATAGCAATCAGAGAACTACAATGCTGACAAACACATTACTTCTTTGCTCTACTGTCTTCTGCATGGATCAAAACTCTTGAGAGGCGAAGGATCACGTGCAGTCCAAAGCTACTAGGATTTTAGCGCAGCACATCAAACGAGCAGTCTGTCAGTTTGACAGCTAGCAGCTGACTTTGGTTGTCATCAGGAGATGGAGGAAACATTCAATCTTACCATCACCATCAGGGTCCACAGCTCGGAAATGCATTTTATTCTCCTCCACAGCTTCCTGGAAATGTTCATCCGTCTTTTCCATGATCCAGCGCTGCATCTCTTTAGCACCTATCTTTTTATCGTTATTTATATCCACCCTATGGAGGAATAGCAGACAAGTTCTCTTTTGTTTGATTTGGGGGAGTATTTGTAGATTTTAAACAAATCATTCAATGATAACAAACCTAGGTCGCTATAAAAAGTAGTTTATAACCATGTCTGAGAACTTGTAGATTCTTTGAACTATAAACAAGCAGCAAGTTAACAAATGGTTTCATAATTAAACACAGATGACTGTATAGACTCCGGACTTAAGCATGCATGGTAGAAAGTTTCCTTGTTTTTCATACCCATCTTTCTCAAATCAGAAGCATCAAGGTAACTACCTAGTTCAAAAACATTTAGCCCTACTTCACTTTGCTGTAAGTGAACTCATTTTGATATTCTATTTTTGAACACATTTTTAAAGTAGAGAAAATTACAAAGGCATTGCTCATTGCATACGAGCTCACCTCCTAATGGTTCAGAACTGTCAACAAACAGCCAGCTGCTGCAGACTGTCACTACTTGGAAGAATTTCTTCCCTGTCATTCCCCCAAACCAGTAACTCTCTCTCAATTTACCTTTCCAGGTCCTTTTTCCCTTGATTTTCCAAGATCTCTGATGTTTACTGATAAGCTGCCTCTGTGTGTGCCTAGCTCACATCACAATTGTTGCAAACATCAAGAGCAATGAAAATACAAGGTGAATATCCTTGGTGCAAGGCCTTTCAAACTATTTAATACTTTCTATTACTTGTAAGCAAGGGAGGGGGGCGGAAATCAAGCTTCCTCTACGATCCCTTGATCTCTGGTAATACACTACAGGTGACAGATTTTAATTCTTAAAAAAGCACATTTAGTTGTTCCCAGTTATTAGGCTCACTATGTTTTGTCAAAATATATGCCTGCACACAGTGCTTTGAGCTACACTTACGTACTTGTTGGGCAACACCTGTATACTTTTTTTTTTTGGCTCACTGGCTAAATTGTCAGCAGATGTCCAATCTCCACTGTTCTCATTCATGTACTACCAATGCTGCTTTATCAAGAAAGACAGATTGCCAAATGAGCAATTCCATTAGTGCTTACTTCATTAAAAAGAATATAAAAAGTTAAAACTGAACAAATACATACCAAAAAAGGTAATAACCTGCCACTCTAAGGGTTTTTTAGCATACCAAGTATTTATTAAAGATCTAACAATATTTAAAAATGGAAAGACATCAGTAACATTTAATAGGCAAGATTATATTTAAAACACACCACAAGCACTCTTGTTCAATTTAAAAAAACAACTTGCCTGACTTTATCTGTTTAAATCAGTCTTAGCACTACTGAAGTGTTATCACTGAAAGTCAGGTTATTAAATGTGATTTGCATTTAAATGTCATCTAAATGTTAAAAGCTGAAGACGAACAACAACCCTAGCATTTCATCGTCTAAAACACAGAACTATTAAGTGCAGTGTTGGTGTTTTTAAATACTGTAACCACATCTTTCTACATATATCTGCATGCACTGACTCAGCGTTAGCAGCTTTTCAGTAAACAATAGCAAGACCAGTAAAACGGTCACATTCCACTTGTGCCACCTTGCACTTACCAGGTAAATAGATGGGGGTTTTGAAATACAGTAGGTACATCAAAAATGAGAAAACAAAGCCTCCCCCCCCCAACATTTTACATTCTAATTTCTTTAGATCAAAGCTATCAAACTGACTACTTCCAAACTGTACTTTCCATTTAATTCACATTGTAACTAAGAAGGTAACAAACATCCCATTCATTGCTCTTCTAGTTCATGAGTGTACACCTTTGTTCTGCTACTGTAGTTCACAAGAAGTCTCCAGTGACTCAGATTTTCATGAGCAAACAGGCATCCCTTATATAAGGGGAGATAAAATCCATTCATTGTCCACAAACGGCACTGTTGCTTTTGAGAGGAGTATTTACAGTTGTGTAAAATAAAAGATATGGTCCTGTAGCAAGCTTAAATCTAAGGGAATTTAAAAAAAACAAAGGCTGTCCATGTTTCCTTAGGTAACCGTCTCACTCAGAACAGGCTACTGAAAACATTTCCACTAATAATGAAGAGCTGAGATAATTGTGTTGCCAAACAACCTAAGGCCAGTAATTCATGTAGAACCAATTTAATAACAAGCTGATGGGGAACCACTCTTCTGAGGTAGACAATGCCTGAGCACTCTAAAGATATTAGTAAATTTCTCAATTTCTCAAAACTTTATGGTAACACCAGCTCTAGAAAACAACACTTGATTGTACGTTTTCTGCAAGAAGCATTATCAAGTGTTCAGCTAGAGCGTGCCACCTGTAATTTGTAGAAGCTTAGGTCTGTAGCGTCCTATTTCCTGACTTGACAGAAAATGTTTCTATACAGCAGGGACTACTGTTAGCACAACTTTGAATTCGGAAACCAGGACTACAGAGAGGAACTTACCTTACTGTTCATCTGCCTCTTCCCAAGGAAAATAACAGATAAACTACAGCCAAACAGTTTATGTAGTGTGGTAACTACCATTAGTATTAATATATTTCAGTAATATGTGTATCACACAAATTCTAAATTCAACATGAACACATCTGTGACTATTCAAACTTTATTATCTATTCGCAAACTAAATGTTAACTTGTTTCTTACTCTAAGGTATTCTGAACATTCCACTTAATAGGATAATTGTAAAACTTTCCTTAACAAAAGCCCTGTAGTGATAGCTGTATTGAAGATAGATATTAAGCCTGGAAGAACAGCTTTTAAACATTTCAGCCCTGTTTCTGAACCACAAGCCATTAAAAATCAGACTTCTGCGGCCATCTTTCAAAAGGTCTGAAAGTATTACCAATAAACAGCTGGCCACTCAGATTTTTCAGATTCATGTTTTCAGGTACCTAAATGACAACACTACAATGTTCCCTCATGCACTGTGTGTGCGTGTCTGTAAGGTGGCAGTGTGCTTACCTAAAGGACTACAGATAAAAGCTTTCCTTGATCACCAAGTACATGTACTTCCGAGTTGGTTTCTGATTCATCCAAATAAAGAAAAGCAGATACAGAAAATAATTTTTAAAACCAGAATTCAGAGCAAGGCATTACTGAAATCATAGGAGATACACAGAAGTTATCAGATGCATTTTTGAATGTACACATTAGGAAAATACAATTCAGGATACTCATATTACTTAAAACCTTCCAACAGCACACAAACACAAACTCGTTTTTAACTGAACAATATAAATCCAAAATCTAACCTGGAGACTCCAAAACAAGAAAGCTGAAAACATCCCTTCTCCCCTTTTTTATTCTACCTGCTTCTTGTCCAACATCGGCTGGCATTAGCAGCATCTTCCCGTCACGGACGGGAGGCAGACCAGTAGAAATGAGAACTCTGTTAAGCTATGAGACAAACCTGAAACTAAGAAAGGGGGCATGGGGAAGAGGGATACGGATCTTGCCAAAACCATTCTGTACGTGCGGTCTGCACACAAGCAAAAGGTCACAGCTGTATATTTCAAGACAGCTACACTTAGAGGCATTGTGGGTTTCAGAAGGAGTTTTGCTTTAGCAAAGGATAAATACATTAATTTTAAACAAGGAAAAGAAATTAGGAAGTATCTGTGCATGGTAACAGTTGACTGAAGGTGTAGCAAAGGCTCTGATCTGACAAATTCACAGTAAGGTACTTGGCTAATACAAAGATTTTCGTTTTTAAACCACAACTAGGGCTGCCTGTAAGTCACTGAAAACATCAGCAAAATGCAAATCCTAGAAGGGTACTCAACTTTCAAACTCACAAAGGGAACTCAATCACCACAGACATCCTGACAGAAAGCCGCATACGTCATGCTACTGAACAGAACTGATGAATCTATCAGTTTGAATTGATGTACTTGGTACAGAAGAGACGTGACTCAATTTACCAGACAACTTTCCCTTAAAACCTCACCAAAATTGAATTCTAGTACCCAGTGCCATTGATTTAGTGAAATCAACATCACCATGAGTAGTCAATTGCTTTCAACATCCTTCCTCCTTGTTTCCTCCCATCAACACCCACCTACACATGCCAAACTACAGCAAGAGAACCACCTCTAGGCCCACAGCTAATTTAACTAGAGACTTCAGCCCCCCCCCACTTTGTTAAAAGTTCCAGTTAGGATACGGATGAAAGAGGACGTCACTTAAGGCCTTCTCACAGATCTGCTTCGCCTGAAGGTACCTGACCACTTACCCTTGGCTAAGACGATAAAGACGTGCCCAGATTTCTGCACCTTGCCCCAGTTTCACAGGATGAAGCGGAAATATGGACTGACTTGCAGGAAACCACTTTGGCAGACAAGCTAGGCCAGTAAAGGGCAACGAAAGAAACCGAAATACAGAATTCTGAAACGCCACTTGCTCTTTCAGTCACATGTAAGAGCTACAAAAACATCATTCAGGAAGCTTTTCTTCCACGTTTCACCTTTATTTTCACTAACCCTTTAGACAAGAGTTTATGCTTTGAACTGAGTACTTTATAGCATCCTGACACACCACAGAACCTCAGCTTTCATTAACAAAAAACGGTGCAGGCTTTCTTTATGCCTTGAAAGAAAATACTTCCGCAGCATCTGGACACCTGTGAGATGCAAGCTTTTCTCAGAAGCTCGTAGTATTTCTCTCTTCACTCAGCCTTTAAGAGAATGTCTAGGAACCAAGCAAGTTCCTCAGAATGCGTTTCTAATTTAGGCATTTCTAAAGCGATCACCTAATAGAATGCCATTTAAGTATCTGACTGAAGCTGATCTTTAATCCAATTGCTTTAAGCTGCCTAAATCAACCTCTTTCAAAACAAACAGGCAGAAACGAACTGAGCTTGTGATTGTGAGCAAGATATACTAACCACCAAATAAACGTTTCCACTAAACGTATATATGGCAATAAAGAAAACGTAATCTTCTCACCACAATCTTCATATCTGCATTTGGATGGATTAACTTGCAACAAACCGCTTCGGTAGACAATTAAGGCCAGTAAAGAGTGACTACAGGAACCGAAACACAGAATTGTGAAGCGCCACTTGTTCTTTCAGTCCCAAGACTACTTGTGCATCCTACCAATAAAATCAGCGGTCTGAATATCGAAGCAGTAAGTAATAGTACTCTAAATGTAAAAGGCACTCTGGTCGTCCTGTTTGCTTTAGCAAACACCAGAAAAAAAAAAAAAAAAAGTGTTATCATTGGTATCTTCTTCCCTGCTAATGAAAAGTTAGCAAAAAGAAAAAAGCTTTTCAAAGCCTCCTCACTTCACCTCACGTATACGCACGTCCCCACACCACCAGTGACAGCACCGGTGTGATCTGAACTGTTCTAGTAAAACTAATCCTCAATGGTAAAAATGCAAATAAAGCCAACCCTGCCACCTAGTGTCTACAAGGACACCTTGGTTTTCGTTTTTATTGTTTGCTGACCTCCAATTGATTACCTGCTGAAATTGCATTAGCTGACACAAACCTTTTCTAGCACAAGAAGCGTTTTATAAAAGGAAAAAAGCTTTAATGCCTAAAAGTTAATATTTTTAAACAGTAAACAGTTATATGGAGTCTTCAAAAACGCTACCAAAAAAATTGAACCTTTCTATTCTCATGTGAACTTCTGAATTCTTGATGTATGCAGTTAGACAATTATTTTTAATTTGACATATTTCCAGACACATTTTAAACACTTAGCATCCATCAGAAAGTTTTATGAACAGAAAGCAATTATTAGTTTGTTTACCACTGTCCCACCCCATTGTTTGGCTGTCTCTTTTCCCCTTCTGGCTTCCCTCCTGCATCTTTTTCAGCATTTGCTCTTCTGCAGTAATTTGCAGAAGCCACACGAGAAATAAAAACAAAATCCAAAGGGAATATAAGCCCAAAGGAGAAAAAAGAAACTTAGAACAGCAACTGGGACCAAGCTTACTGCAAAGCAATAAAGCTTATTGATGGAACAAAATCCTACTTTGCCAATTAATTGCGTAGGCATCCTACCACTAACAAAGCCCTTTCTTACTAACTCTAATTTAAGTTACAAACATGATTTCACTGTTCACAGGTTCACTGAGATGGGAACCTAGGTGTGGTGGTTTGTGGTTTTACCCTGCTGGGCAGCTGAACTTCACCAGAACTGCGCTCTCACTCCCCCTCTCAAAAGAAGTGGGGGAGAAGAAAGTTTGCTGGGAAAAAAAAAAAAAAAAAAAAAAAAAAAAAAGGCTCAGAGGTTGAGATAAGGACCCATGGGGTCCCTCCCACAGGATGCCAGCCTTCCCAAACTGCTCCTGCGGGGGCTTTCCATGGGCCACAGCCTCCTCCAGACCACATCCACCTGCTGCACCGGGGGCTCCTCCATGGGCTGCAGCTGTTGTTGCGCAGCAGTTTTTTTCCCCCCTTTCTTAAATCTGCTCTCCCAGAGGCACAACAGTTGCTCATGGCTCATCTCTGGCCAGCAGCAGGTCCCATTTGGAGCCAGCTCCTCTCTGACAAGGCGCAAAGCCCAGCAGCTGCCTGCAGAGACCACCTCTGCAGCCCCTCACTACCAAAAACCTTGCCACATAAACCCAATACTCTATGAAAAAAATATTACCTTTTCTGACCCTAATAAGCTACGTAGGCGTTGTCACACAGAAACAACACGCTTTGTCATAAGTTTTACTAGATGACAGCACCAATCCTGAATACTGATTGTGACTCTCAACGTGGTTTTGCTTTTAAAGACATTTGATGCAGGTACATTACAATCTTAACAAGGCAAGTGCACTGCTCACAGAATGATGCTCCCCCCCCGTGACGATTTTTTTTAGTATTAAATAAAAATTTACTAATTTTACTCCACAGATCAGAAAAAGGCTGCATTTTTCTTGGTAGCGCACAACTTACTTTGAAAAGATGGCCATGAGCTTCTTCCTATTTTTTCTGGGTTCTGAATCTTCCTCAAACTCTTCCATCTCTTTTCCCAGAAAAACTTCTTGATGAAATTCTTTGTTAAGATGTCCGTCCATCTCCATTTTGACCCCGTTCAAGTGATCTGGGGGCAAGATCTCATTCTCATCTTTACTGTCAGCTGCCTTTTCTTTGAGGGCTGAGTTATTTGCAGGCCTTGCATAAACATCCATTAGAAGAAATACAAACAGAAGGGACAGATACAGAGATCCCAGACTGCAGAGGAAGGCCTGTCTTGACATCATTTTTTCTTTTTTAATCCAGATACTGGCTAGTTAAATTATTGTGACTGGAATAAATGACCTAAAAACAAAAAGGGGAAAGCATAAGCACATTCAAAACCGTAGAACATTATGTCACTAATAAAGTCTCTTAAAATTCTGATGAATCTACATAAACATGGGTATTTGCAGTGAAAGAATAAAGATTCATATTAAATAAAACATATACAACAAGAAATTGATCTTGCCATTTTTTACTCTGCACAGCTTTAACCTCTATTGGAAGACTTTAGAAGGTGTAACATCCTGTAAACAGCCTAGCTCTGCTCTGCAAATCATTTTCGCGTGTTACAGTAGGTGATGACCTGAGAGATAAAACCCAAGCACTTACCAAGGGGCCAGCTCAGAGCATGAACCACCCACCTGTGTGTGTGGGCAGCCACAGCAACACCCCTAACACTGTCAAGCAGCAGAAACAGGCACAGCAGCACACCAAATCCTTAGGAAGGCTGAATGACATGAAGGTGTTTCGGGAAATAAATGACCGAGGGGAATAGGATGACAAGCTCCAGTGCGTGAAAACTGAATGATCTTAGAGGTCTTTTCCAACCTGAATGATTTTATGATTCTAAGGGTAGCTGGGAACAGAGAGCAGCAGGAAAAGCACCACCAGGGGCACCTTTTCCAGACCTGCCTGCTGCTGGGTGAACACCTCCACGACCTCCTAGCTCACAGGCCTCAGGGGAAGGTAGAAGAACCCCGGCACGGCATTTGGGTGCACAAAACCCCTACAGATCTGCGGGAAAGGAGGACGCCGACCACCACCCACCTCACGAAGCCCCCTCATGACTGGGCCTCACGACTGGGAGGGGGGCGGGGGGGGTTGCAGGGAGGCCCCCGGCGTCCTCACCACCCCGTCCCCCGGGGCCCAGCCCGCAGCCCCGGTACCTGTGCGGGCTGCGGCGGCTCCTCATTCCCGACCTGGCTCCCTCCGGCCCCGGCCCAGCTCCTCAGGCCCTCCCCGGCTCCCTGCGGCCCCCCCGGGCCCGCTCCCACCCCGCGGCCCCGGGCGGAGAGAAGCGACCGGGCCGGACGAGCGCCGTGGAGGAAGTACGTCACGCGCAGGGACTGCGTGGCGAAGGGGAGGCGGCCATCTTGGAGTAGGGCAGGAAGAGCCCACCACCCGCAGGCCTCCCCGCTGCCATTTCCCCCCAGGATAAGCCCCCCCCCCCCCACTGCTTAACCTTAGTGTGGGGCAGCGAGCATAGCTCCTCATTCACCTATCTTTCCCTTAATAATTAGTAATTAAAAATAGTAGATTTTCCCCTCCAAGCGTGAACGAATCATTTTTGTTTTTTGGTAATTCATTGCCAGCTTCTTTATCCTGGCCACAGTAACGCCCCTAGCTCTGTGCTCGTCGTTCACCTTTTGTTCAGGAAATATTAAAACAATGCCTTTTGTACGGATTTTCCGGCGCCGCCCGCCCCGGCCCTGAAGACCTCAGCACCTCCTGTCGCTCCCTGCCCGCACCCAACATGGCGGCGCCCCGGCCTCGCCTGCCCTGCTGCAAGATGGCGGCCGCAGCAAGATGGCGGCCGCCGGGCGCCGTGAGGCGGCGTAGACGCGGCTCCGCCTCCCGCCCCGGCCTCCACACGGCAGGCGGCGAGCGGAGCGGAGGGTGCTGCCCACACCGAGGGCTCAGCAGGTAGGCAGGGCCGGGGCAGCTCCTCCCCGGAGGAGAAGGGGAAGAGGAAAAAAAAAAAAGAGGCAGGAAGGAGCCATGAAGCCACCTCCGAGGGCAGGCGAGGCGCGGTGAGGGTTCCCGGAGGAAGGCTGTCCTCTCTCGGACAAGAGACGGGGACAGAGAAGGGCTGTGGCCGGGGTCCGCTCGCCCCACAGCCATGAAGCTGCTGCGCCTGCTGTGCCGCCACAAGACGGCCCTGGGCCTGGGCGGCCTCTCGCTCTTCGCCGTGGTCCTGCTCTACCTGGCCAAGTGCACCTCCGAGGGGCTGCGGCCGCTGCCAGCCCCCCGGGGGCTCCCCCACAACCAGCCTCCGCCACCTCGGGGGGCTAGGGGGGCACAGCTGCCCGCAGCCCCGCCACCACCGCCACCATCCCCTCAGGAGACGGCGTTCCTGGCCGTGCTCATCACCAGCGGGCCCAAGTACACCGAGCGCCGCAGCATCATCCGCAGCACGTGGCTCTCGGTGGCCGGCCGCCCTCCTCACGACGACGTCTGGAGCCGCTTCGTCATTGGCACCGGTGGGCTCGGGGCCGAGGAGCTTCGTAGCCTGGAGCTAGAGCAAAGCCGTCACAAGGACCTTCTGCTTCTGCCGGAGCTGCGGGATTCCTATGAGAACCTGACTGCTAAAGTCCTGGCCATGTACGTCTGGCTGGATCTGCACCTTGACTTCCAGTTTGCCCTGAAGGCTGATGATGATACCTTTGTACGCTTGGATGTACTCGTGGAAGAGCTGAGAGCCAAGGAGCCACGTCGCCTCTACTGGGGCTTCTTTTCTGGCCGGGGTCGAGTGAAATCCGGTGGCAAGTGGAAAGAGAGTGCCTGGGTGCTCTGTGACTACTATCTACCATATGCCCTAGGTGGTGGTTATGTGCTTTCTGCAGACCTGGTGCACTATTTGCGTCTCAGCAGAGACTACCTGAACATGTGGCAGAGTGAAGATGTCTCCCTGGGGGTTTGGCTGGCTCCCATTGATGTGAAGAGAGTGCACGACCCTCGTTTTGACACTGAGTATAAGTCACGGGGTTGCAACAATAAGTACATAGTAACGCATAAGCAAAGCATTGAGGACATGCTGGAAAAGCACCAGACCCTGGCTAAAGAAGGGAAGCTCTGTAAGGAGGAGGTTAAGCTCAGGCTTTCCTACATGTATGACTGGGGAGTGCCACCTTCACAGTGTTGCCAAAGGAAGGATGGCATCCCGTGAAAGTCAGAGGAAATAAAAAGCAGATTGTTAATGGACTCTGAGCTTGGTTACCATTATGTGGGGAGAATCCCAGTAACTAGGGCTTAAAAATATTGAAAAGATTTTGCACGATTCATTATGTCACTATCAATGAAACCCTGAAATTCTGAGAGCTACTGATGTGGCATGATGTAAAAATGTTTATAAAACAAATGGCAAAAACCTGGAAAGGCTTGTATTACAGGATTGAAGGCAAATAATAGGTTGCAAAATATGGATAATACAGAAAATTGGGGGTAGATAACTTGGATTAAAAGCTGCTGGAAGATCTTTTACATTCAAACATATATTTGCTAAAGATCATGACGGGCCTTCACATTATCTGTAAGATTGTGAAACTAACATCTGCTATTTATTTCTTGGCAAGAAACAAGTGTCAGTTTGGCAAGGTTTGAAGATCCTAATGGGGCCGCAAATCAGTTGCTGTTGCCAGTGGGAACAGGTGGCTGCTTATTGACACAAGCATTGAAGTAAAGAACGATTTTGCATCAGATATTCACAGTAGGGGAGGGAGAAAGTCAGGTCTTCGGAGAGTGCTCTGATTTACAAGAATGGAATTATTAGACCTGTAACTTGTCTCTAAGCTTTCTGTTGTTTTAAAGACATCATGTACATAAATTATCTGGCAGCTACAGAGTCAGTCTGTATTTAAAAAGGTGGATGAGTTATGGCTTTTGGCAGATAAGAGCCTATTATCTTATTTTTGGCCAAACAGTTACACTACAAACCCAGCCTTCAGTTGTTAGGCATAGGTGTTGTTCTTAGCTTTTTGTCCAGACACATTGTGTATGAAGAAACATTCCCTGCCCAACAGTAAATAATCCTACTGACTACTACGCAGTCAGAGGTCACAGACTTCAGATTTACATTTTTAGATTACTTCTGTAAAATTAGCAGGATTAGATTGGTGGAGAGTATTTAAAATACAAGCAAGATGGCCCTAAAATGTCTAGCACAGATAAGAAAGTAAACTCATTAGAGAGACGCAGGTTGCCCTGATTATCATTTAAAGGAAGAGTGATTCCACCCCCACCCCAATTTAAGACAACCCTGGTGTTTGAAGACAACCTTTTCTCCTGTTTCAAGAGCTGCATGGCACTCTAAGGAGAGCAATTTCCCAGCAGTGACATTCTCTCCTTCTCACCAGTAGTAACTCGTAGTAGAGCAAAGAATATTACAGAAGGTCTAAGTAATTGCTCAAGTGATAAGTCAGTAAAGGGGATTATTTCCTTTAGTTCTGCCTACACTACAAATAATTCTAGTGCTGATGGAATTGTCAGCATCAGGTACGGTATTGAACAAACAGTAAACATAGACAGGATGTTTTTGGCTGTAGAACAGATCCCTTATACAATTTCACTATTTACCCTCAAAATTTTAGGTGAAACTGTAATTCAAACACTTGCATGGCAGATACTCTAATACACAGATTTTTTTCCAGTATTAGTACAGAGCTACTGAGTTCCAATACCCTTTGTCAGCTACAAATCTTTGACAGTACAACCAGAGATTTTACTTTTATGCCTGGACAGTATGTTCTTAGTGATCAGTTTTACTGTTTGTTGCACACTGCACTTTCATATAATCCCCATCATTTCCTCATCTGCCTTGGCTGGAGCCTCTTCTCACCTGCAGGAAGGCACAAATGGAAAAAAAAAAAAATGGTGCCAGTATCTCTAGTTTTGCTTCCTAAATTAGCAAGTTAGCAGTTCATACCAAAGGAACCAAGTATGTTATTTTGTTGCTCTTCTCTTGTTTTGATTGAATTATTGAGGATTAAGAAGAGTCTTTTGCCAAGGATGATAATTCTTCATTTTGAAAACCTGAATCGTTGACGTCATTCTAAAACAAATTAAGATCTTGAAAGTAAGTTCTTTTAGCATGTGTCCATTCTAATGCATGTCCATGTATTGACAGCTAGGCAGATGTGCTTTTCAGCAAGGTGTATCATTCCAAAACAAGGATCTCATATTTAACAAGATTACAGGAGATTTAAATTGGTTTTTGCATTTTAAAAATATCTACTTGTTATTTGGGGTAAACTAGTATTGTGTGTATATATGTGATTAAATGCTTGTAATGTGAGTATTTATAAATATTGAAAATGTATTATGTATAGGAAAAGTAAGGTAGTTAAGTGTCATATTTTAAATTTGTTTAAGGAAGTACTTTAACGTCCATGAGAATTATGTATCAAGCAGTGCTTGAATTTGTTGGCGTGCAAGCCGTTATTTGAAGTACTGGGATCTGAAGTGCAGGTGAAAAGTCTGCTGCATGTCTCAGCCTAGCGAGAGCGCTGCTCATCCGTTCCTACCAGTCTCCGTGTTCACGGGAGGTGTTTACATTGCTGGCTGTGACTCCCCTTACCTGCCCCCCAACAATTTCCACAGGGGTCAATTTTTAATGAAGGAAAAGTGTTGGATCTCCAATCTTTGGCCCACGGAGAACATGATGCATACAAATATGTAATAGTTCTGAAATTCTCCTGAGCTGTTTCTTACACAGGTATCAGGAAGGAGAAGTACGTGGCTTAGTACAGCTCTCGACAGCAGCACAACCCTTTGCCTGCCGAGGTGCTCTGCCTGCACACTTGCAAGATGAAGCTGAGGAATGATGGTGACCACTCTTACTTACTTGATATCACCCCTCTATACACCTGGTAACTGTGTCTAACACAACTTCATTATACCCTTTTCTCTTTAAGGTTGCTCATGTTTTGTTCTAGCTACAGAACAAAATAACGTGGCAGACTTGAGAGATTCTTTGGTGTATGGTTTAAGTTTTCTTAGTAGACACCCATTCTGCAAATATATTGCATAGATATTAATCCCAATTAACTGGAAAATTCCACAAAAATAAAAGTTTCGATTTAAAAACAAAAGAAAACCAAACTTACAATACTATTCCTGTAGCTGAACGCTTTCTTTCCTGAATGTCTTGCTTTATTCATGTGAAGTCAGCTCAAATACAGTTTCTACATGTCCTACTTTTGACAAACGTTGGGTTTTCTGTAGTTGAAATACCTCATTTTGACCATTTGAATTTGTATTCCATGTGTTAACAATAGTGTTTTGGGGTGCAGGGATCTCTATTCAGTGTTAGCTTTGTAGATTTTATTAAAAGCCCAGCCGCATGGGAAGGTGATTAAGATTTGCATTTCTATTAGTTTCTGTTCAGCTCCAGCATCAGAGTTGAAGTATGTTCTCGGTATTGCTGTATGCTTGACAAACTGTCACCACCTGTACTGCTCTGTATTTAATTTAGAACACGCTGCCTGCAGGACTCAGATCTGTTGCTACATGTACCTGTGCAAGAACTGCTTTTACCCTGGAACTGGACCTGCTTTATGCCGACATAATATGCCAGTTACTACTTTCTAACTCAGACTATTTAGGTAACGTCTACTAAAACACAGAAATGGATCCGTCTGTTACTTATAAGCTACGGGAAGCTGAAGGATACTACATACGTGTGCCTTTATGAAACAGAATAAACGTGGGGTACTGTGCCGAGTATATCGTAAACAATTGAATGAAATTGCACTTTTTTTTTGCAGCTACATAACTTTGCCATTTGGGGGTAGGGTATGGCACTGTTTATTTGCTCAGCATTTCTATAGGGAGTAAACTGCTAGAAACCTGAAGCTGTCTGTGACGATGAAAACATTTGGTAATTGTGTAAGTATATTGTATAGGTATTTATGTCTTTCCACATATGCCATTATTGGCCAAAGGATCTGTGTGCTGATTTTTAATAAAAAAAAGACTTTTTGCTGTAGAGGTGATTGCTTGTTCTGTTTAAGATAAGGTAAAAGTGTGGTTTTATTATGCCATTGTCTGAAAGACAGAGAGGATTGGCTCTGCCTTGAGCAATTGCACACAAACACTTCACTTATTGTCAGAAATGACAACCAGTAAGCATGCCAGGATCCTCTTTCCACCTTCATTCCCTCATGACAAGGTACTGTACTGTACCAGCACAAAGAAGTTGTGTTTACTGAAGTAGTGACCTAGAAGAAAAGCTGCTGGGTTGTACATGCTGCAGCCCACTAAACAGACTATATAAAAACCATTCTCTTCCTTCTAGATTTACATTGGTAGTAACACGGGGATATGACAAACTGCAATCCAGTCAGGAAAAAGGTTTCTCTGACTAAGAATGGCTTGATCCTAGTCTCAGAAAAAAAGTCCAAGCAGTTAGCATCAGGAAACACCACTGCCTGTGGTCCTGATTTATGTTAAACAAACAATAAACAAAGCCACAAGACCAAACAAAACCAGCAACTCTAATAAACAAGTGAAAAGTACTTTCAATATAAGATTTGCTCAAGTAATTTCAACACTTGAAGCAGTTTAAGTAGCACTAACTTCTGATCAATTAGCTAGTTCGTTTGAGTGTCTTCCCACTTTTTTCTGCCAAAACCTTGGAAGCAGACTTTGGGCTCTAGCCCACAGAAACACCTGGTTTTAGCTAAGTAAACCAACCTTGCTGAGCTTAGAAGCACAAGATGACTGAGATGTATTTCAATCAGGAGTGTCCTGGTTCTCGCTAGTAGTTCTTCAGTTTTATATTACCTTTTTTTTTTTTTTAAATCCTCTTGGAGGGGTTTATAATCAAATATATTCTGACCAGAGAGCTGACAGTAATTTTCCATTTAAGACTATAATCTTAAGAGATGATACCCTGTAGCATGTTAAAATACAAAGAGAAGTCACTTTCTGCTTATATGCAAGACACTGAAAAACCCAAAGGATTTAATATAGTTGATACTGGCATGCACAACTGAAGAAGCAACTCAAATCCATTGGTTCTGCTCTAACCATGGGAGGGATACTGGTCTAGTATCTAGTAGATTCCCTTCTTTGCATGCTGGCAATTATTTCAGTCGAGTCATTGGGAGAGCTGTTTCATTCTGGCTTGTCAAACACTTTGTTTTCCCCTTTTTTTCCTGGGCTACCACAGTAAAATTGTTCCATCCTACATCGAATCAGACATAGCAAGATTTCAAAGGCCCTGACCCCAGTAATGCCCCTTTCTCCCCCCAATTTAATCTGCACACAGCTTTGAATTTACAGTACAAACTAGTCTTTAATCTTTATTTGGACAAAAAGCAATTTATGTATCAAGAAGGGAAAATGAAATTTGACTTCAGTATTGCACACTACCCAGCGCAATCATATCCAGCAAAACACTGCAGCCACAAAGTGCCCAAACCGACTCTTAGCTAAAACTAAGATAAATAAAGAGTGGAAAAATCTTATTCCTCTACCTCAGAGGTTTCTCAGTCACAAAAAGAAAAAAGAGCACAGTACTGACAGAGACATTTCTAATGGAAATCGAGTTGTGTTCAGCCCTGCACACAGCATGTCCCGTGGAGAAGGCAGCACAACACCCTTCATCCTTGCTTCACCACTGCACTGAGAAGCACAGAAAACATCCTTCAGAAACACAACGGAGAGCTCATGTCATCAGTAGCCCTGCTGCTGCTTCTCAGGTAGCAAACACAGCCACATCAGTGCCAGAAGAGGGAAGCGAGCTTTTGATCTCAACTCAGGGTCAGGGCAAATATGTTTATTTTCCTTCTCTGCGCTATTTATTCAGCCTGCTTGGTGCCTGGAGTCATAGAAAAAGAATGATCCTTGATTATCAGTCGCTATCAATTCCTAAAAGTTACTGAGGAAACTGGGATCAAGTGGATTGAACCATTTATTTTTAAAAAAAACTAAATTTGCTAGGAGGCACCATGAATTATGCATTATTTGCTCTACTCAGGACCTAGCCGCCCTGCCTTTAAAACATTGTCTCTGGGACACAGCAAGATCTCATTGCTCAAAGTCTTGTTTCAAACTCAGTCATCCAATTCCAAAGAAAGCTAGCTCAGAGATTATTCCAAGGCCAAACAATCTAAAGTAAATAAAGGCACAACTGTAAAGCCTTAAAGCTAAGATGAGGAGTTACTTCGCTGCATGATGTTAGATGTTTTAGTTCCAGCACAAGCGATCAAATTGCTGTTGAAGTGAACATAAGGAAGAGAAGGCTGACAAATAATGCAAGTCAAGGGAACTAATTCAAAACAGACTGCCCAGGTCATCAACCAAATAAGATATACATTAGGATTTCTGCCAATAACCAAGAAAGTTTCCTAAAAATAGAATATATGGATTACAGAAAAACACAGAGACAATCAGAGTCCAAGGACACACAGGGTTTCATTTCCACAAGGAAAACAAGCCAGCTCGGGGTGAGGTGACTCGTCCCAGACCACACAGGAGGCCTGCAACAGATTAAGAACTAGAAACTGGTTGTTGGGGCTGTCGGCCTCATGGTTTGTCCTGAACACTACCTTCATCTTACTGAAGAGAAAGCCAACTAAATCTTACACGCAAGAAGCTAGTCATAATTCCTTCCTTTCAAAAGGAAACTTGCCAGAACCCTACCAATCCATCAGATGTCCATCCTGCTTGTGCCAGCAGAACCAAGCCATTTAAGCATGGCTTGTTTTTGTGGTCAGCTTGGTTTCCATCAGTGACTCCCCTGTAGGTATCTAGGCACATGTAGCAGATTGCTAACGTGTTACAGTGGGGGCTGTCAGCCCCTACACCTAAAAAATTAGCCCTTCAGGTGGCTTTCTGTCAAATGCTGGTGTTGTTCACTCCAAAGCAGATGCTCACATAGCAGGATAGAAGCAAACAAGATGGGCTGAGTCTGTCATGCCAGCTGAAGCTCTGCAGTTAATGCACAACACCAAACATTCAAACCATGATTTCAGAGAAGTGTGCAAGATTTTCACACAACACAGGACTCCAGAATAGGCAAACAACATGCTGTGGCTCCTCTGAATCCAAACCCACGCTCTTTCACTAGAGCCCATCTCTTCTAAAGGCACACTACTAGGCTGATGAAGACCACCAGCCTGCCCACCATAACAAACCCTTCCATTTCTCTACCTTACCTTTTTCTGGGAGGTCTTCCAAATCAGAAGCCATTTAACCCCATGCTGCCTCCACAGGCTGATTACTATTACCACTAACAAACAAAAAACATACAAACAAAAACAAACCAAACAAAACAACACCAGCAAAAACCCACAGACCTCTTCTGGTTCCTTTTAAAAAGGCTGGTTGGTCCTCACATTATTTCTGACAGCTGGGAAGCAACAAATGACCTACAGATGAGGTCTAGACCCAACTGTTTTAAAGGGACATCCCCAGGTGGATGTTGTCTGTTTTCCTTAACACAGTTAAATGTGTGTTCTGATTATTTTTAAATACATTTTCTCCAAAACTAAAATCTTTCACAAATATATAATGCACTTGCTTCTTTTTGCATCTTTGCCACAAGAAAAGAATAAAACTTTCCCGTTTTTCATAAAAAAGTCAAAATAATTGTTAAATTTGTTATTGAGTCGGAACTTTGAAGCAACGTGATCTATTTGCAGTCCCTCAGTTCTTTGCTTATTTGCCCTATACAGTTCAGTCACTAGATGTCACCATGTGCCTTCGGAGCACAAAATGGGATGGGTTCCTCGGTTTAAAAAAATAAAAATAAAACAGAAACAAAGCAGGAGCCTAAGCTGTGTGGAAGGGCAGTTGTTTGTGACTAAAACCTAGCTATGTTCTCTTGTATCTGCTGTTTAACACAGACTCAAATGGATGACTGGGGAGAAAAGGAAAAATGTTTGCCAATTTAGAAACAATTGTAAAGGAATTATTGAAGATGGAGCCAACACATCATTCCATGAAATTAATGGTTGATAATGCACGCCCAGGTTTTCAAGGCATACCTTTGAAGCTCACAAAGCCTCCTAAAATGGAGAAAGCAAATTAACTAAAAATTGTGACTTGCAACATCTTGGTCGATAAGACAGTGAAGTTTAGGTACGTTTGGGAGCTGTGATGACTTGGGATTATGGAAAGATAACAGTGATTTTTGTGTGTGTGTGTGTCTGTGTATGTTTGTGGTTAACTGTCCAAAAATTCAACATCAAAAGATTTTGTCATTGTTGGAGAGAGGGTTGGCAGCTAGAAGAGAAAGAGCTTTTCAATCAGGTGGGCACTTTTTACATAAAAAGCCAATACAACCCAGACCCCCAGCATATCCCCCTCCCATTTCAATGCAGTTTTCCTGTGTCTTCATCAAGAAATAAATTGTGTGTGTTTCATCAGCTAAGAATGCAATTGACTTGAGATGTCAGCTTTCATTTTGTCAAAGGAAGCCCTCCTCCAAGATATCCAAAGAAGAATTCAGTTGCAAAAATGCATGACTTGTTCTTGAACTTTGGTTTTGATTAAAGGCTATGTAGAAATGAGGCATATTAAAATTTATCAACGCACTGATTGAATCTAGGAGCTTCTCAGGTGAGTCTTTTCTGGAATAAGGAAATAATTACTCATTATATTTAATTAAAACATTCACCTGGCATTTGGTGCTAGAATATAAGGAGTGTTAAAAGAATTTGGGAAAAGTGGGGTTAAGGAATGAGTTCCCAATACCTATTTGTTATTGCAGGGGAAATAAATATTTGTTCTGAGGCAGATTCCAAATTCCTTATTAGTTCTGAGCAGCACCCACTCAGTAAAGCGATGCCCTGCTTGTAGGGAAGTACTGAGCAGCTCTGACAGTCAGGTCCGATCTCCTGGCGTGCCTGCACTCCTGCTTAGACATGTCAGCTCCAGTGTCTGGAGCATGAGGACATAAAGCCAAGTGGAGCTATGGTGGGATTCTCCCCCAGCATAGCCTGGTGTCGGATCATCCAGGGTTCCTGGTGTCAGATCACCTGGAGCCCAGAAATACTTATTTATGTCTTGGGGGGTATGGAGCAGTTCAGTTCCAGCACTGTTGTGGAGCTCTCTTAGCCTTATGCTTTTATACCAAAGTCACAAACATTGCTTAAAATCCACACTTCACCCATACTTTCCACATCCTCTATTCCTTCTCTCTCTCTCTTTTTTTTTTTTTTTTTTTTTAAATATTGGTTTCAATGAAAACATGGAAAAAAAAACGTGGAAAAATCTAGACACTGATTCATGTTTTGATGAAAACTCAGCCACAAGCCCGCACATCCACCCCCTGCTGCCCACTGTGTGCTGATCACTCCTGATTTCTGGAGACACCGAGGCCATCGCCTCTGCCCAGCAGGGCAGCGTGCTCACAAGCTGGCAGCGAGGCTGATGGACACCTCCTCATCTATGGCCCCAAGCCCCACCTTCTGCTGGTCCCTGCAATTCCCCACTTGGCTTGACGGCCAAGACCCAGGGAATGTGAGGCCTGTTACAGCATCTGTTTGTTTTCCGGGCAGCAGGCTGATGTGCGGTACTGAAATCTGAAGTGCTGGGTAAGTGGAGGAGCCCCGCACAAAGTCGCTCCGGTGCAAAGTGCACCGTACTTAAACAACAGCGGGGGGTGGAAAATTAATAACATCGCCTTTTTTAAATAACGAGGAAGGTTGTTGTTGTTGCTCATGATCAATTGATTTGGGATGGTGCCAAATGGCTCCAGTTGGCTTTGAAGCATTGTAGCACAAGACGCTGCAAAAACATTTATCCAGAACAGATCCTAGCCACAAGAGTTACAAATATTTACTTTATATATTTACTTTAGGGAAAGACTCAAGCCAGAGATAGTAGATCTTGATTGCAAACATACCAGCAATTGAGGTGCTAAGAATTGGAGGTTTGGGTCTAATCTTTCTGATTTTATCTTGTCTAATAAATTTGTCTTTCTTTCCATGCCTTGACCTCAATAAAACAAATGTTCTGTGTGCTGGAAAACACCCGTACAACTGTGTCACGCTGAGCTCCAGGCCCGAATCCCTGGCTCTACTGAGATCAGGGAGGCCAGGAGCTAAACCAGACTTAGATTAATTTCTGTCTCTTTTGTAGTTCCTCAGATATTTACACTGTACACTCACGTGCAGTTTTTTTTCAGCTCTCTCTGCCCTAATCTGCAGCTAGTCTCAGAGAGTTCCTTATCACGTAGCTTCTCTCTGAAAAGTGCTGTGTGACCCTTCCTAAAAACAGATCTGGCTGAGCTTGGCTGTAAAGGTGGGGAAATCTTCTGCCATGCAGGGCATTTCCCAGTTCTGGGGTGCCATGCACAAGAAGTTAGGGAAGTTACACAAATTCTAGTTTTCCTTACCCTTCTTTACCCCTGGTTTCATAGGAACTCCTGGTAAAGTGTTTGGTTGGCTTTTGTCTTTCTCTTTCTGACTTGCCTGCTGGCATACTATTCTGCAGAGCTTTTCAGGGTGGTAGGTACGAGAGGACAGCGGGCTCTCCACCCCATCAGGTTTAAATGGTCAGGGTAGCCAGCTCCCTAACCCGGTGCTGGAAGATGCAGTCACTCCTGGAGCCCTCCTTCTGCAAGTGCAAAGCCAGGTCCACTCCTGCGCGTTGGGGCAGTGAGATATTGGGGCTGGATGTTGGTTAATGCAGCCTGCTGTGCTGGTCACTTTATTATTTCGAAGAAGGACTGCCTACTCATTATAGTCAGGACTCATGGAGCCGACCACCAGATCAGTCTGTAACCAAGGGCAGGGCTGCCAAACCATGGTCTGCAAGGCACTGAGCTCTCGATGTGCTGTGCATCTATTATTCCAACAGAACCCAGTGGAAATAGTTCTTAAAATGAAAGCAATAACCACCCTGTGCCTCAGTTTCTCTCTCAGCAAACAGATAATAACATTATCTCTTCCAAGGGCATTGTGAAGAAAAGCTATCAGAGACCTTCGGCACCCAGGCATGGTAGGATCTGGGGAAGTATGTGATTATCTTACACTTTATAAAAGGCCAATCTGGCTCCTGAAAAGCTTCAACAAAGCAAAACTCATAGCTGGAAGGTTTATGAGGACAGGGGAAGGGGTAAGAAAACAATAACCACGATCTAATTTCTTAGGAGTAACGGATAGTCCCGGGAGGGTACAATTGAAGTCTGTAATAGCTGCAGATAAGATCAGACTGAGTTACTATTTTCAGCCAATCTCAGACATCAGGACTGGAGGCACCGAAATAAATTCTAAAACATGAGACAAATGAAATGCAGTCATCAGGAAGCTGCAGGGTCTCAAAGAGCGAGAGACAGCAAGAAATACATAAATACTGCAACTGGGTGGAACTAGCCACTAGGCAGGGCTGTCCTGTCCCAGTTGTCCTAAGTGCTGGGGTCACTAAAGAAGAGATAGATGCTTGTTTGGGGAAGGACTGAGATGAAAAGGAGGAGCCTGAAGGGGTAAAATGACCTTGATTTTAATTCCAGCTGTGACAGGAGGAACTTTATCCTCGTTACAGTGCACCACCAACAGATCTCTGTTCCATTTGCTTTTGGAAATGAGCAGGGCACAACAGAAGAGATGAATTTAGCCCAGGGGTTGTTCTTCTGCCCAAGAAGTGGGCAATGCCTGCATAAAGACAGTTTCTCCCAGCTGGGTACCTGCTCACCAGGCTGTGGTCCCTGGTGGGCTACACCAAGGGGCAGTGAGACAAGCAGGGGTGAAGTTTGCATGTTCTTAGCAGGGAGATGGCAGGGTGGGGAGCGAGGGAGAAGGATTCCATGGCCATCCAAGGTCCCGAGGACACACTCCCTGCACTACCATGGCAATGGTGCACACTTTCAGCTGCCTCTTTCCAAACACAAGGCACAGAGAAGCACATGGTCAGGGCCCCAGGACATTAGGCTTGTTTAGGCTGGAGAAGAAAGGTTTGGGAGGCCTAATAGCAAGCTTCCAATACCCATGAGAGGTCATCAGGAAGATAGAGCCAGGCCCTTCACACTGGTATACAGCAGGAGGTTGAGAGATAATGAGCATAAATTGAAATAAGAGCGGTTCAGACAGGATTTAGAGATTATTTTTTTCATCATGCCAACAGTCAAGTACTAGAACAGCTTGCCCAGAGAGTTCGTGCAGTCTCCATCTATGGAGGCTTCCAAAACCCAAGCAATAAAGCCGTGAGTAGCCTGGTCTGCCCTCAAACCTGGCTCTGCTTTGAGCAGTAGGATGGACTAGAGATCTCCTGAGGGCTCCTCCAACCCATCCTAGGATTGACAGCAAGTCTGCCTCCACTCATCCTTGGCATGCACAGAGATCAGCCTTGGCCAGGGCACATGACAAATGAGAGATTACATCACCAGGCAGGGGAATGCTTGGGAGACATCCCATCACTTGCTTTACATCAGTTCCATATTGGCTTGTGCCGAGAGCACCCCACCCAGTCCATGTGGATCTGTTCACTCCCTACCTCTGACAGCTTGTTTATTCAAAAGCATTTGGCTCGCAATGCCTTGCAGATGAAATAAGAGATCAAAGGCCCTAATTTCCTTTCCTCCCACTGCATTCCCCTTCCACATTCAGGGTAGGGTTCACATTGACCAAGGAGCTCTTCATGGCCTGGGGAGAACCCCCAGCAAAAGAAGAGGCATAGGCCAGAAGCAGGTTGGAGGTAGCTGCAGATTCCTCAGTTGTGCAAGGCTGAGCGGGCAGCAGTTGGATGTAGGATTACTCAGAGTTGAAGGAAAAAAAAAAAAAGAAAAAAAAAAAAGAAATAAATAAAATAAAATAAAATAAAAAAGGTCAAAGGCATTACAAAACAGATGCAAAGCTATCTGGAAGGTCCTGTCCCAGTAGATGGGCTTACAAGAAACATTAGGTCAGTTCTCTGAGGACTGGGAGCTGAAGGGAGCCACTTCATTTAGTTCAGACGCTGACTGGGACTCCCTTTACCAGAGAACTTCCCAGGCTTTACTACCCGGGCTGTACCTCTATCAGAAAGCTTGGTGTGATGGAGTGACTTCAGAAGGGCACTGAGGAATCCCCTGATGACAACCCTACAGCCTCCCTTAGACCCACGCACCTTCTGCCTTGACACAAGCCAACTGTCCGGGAGCACCTCCTTGCCACGAGGCTGAACTCAGGGTCAGAATCCCAGCCACAAAGGGTCACAGACCATAAGGGATGGCTCACCTTGCCTTCAGGAGCAAAATCAAGGAGCAGAGCTACATTTCTGTGGTCCCACTCAGGCTCCCAGGCTGCTGCGGCATCTCTGCAGCAGCACCGGGCTCTTGAAGTGTCCCCACGTACCCGTTCCTTGAATTGTTCTTCCCTCTCCTGACTGCAAACAACCTGTGATTCACTGATTTCTTTCTAAGCAAACACGCAACCCCTTCCATGCAATCAGAGTTTGTTTACTTCCCGGCTTCCCCTTTCATGTGAGGCCTATGGCTTTCCATTTCTCTTCAGGCATCGAACACTAATTTCACTTGGCTTTTGTCAGAGAAATGGGCTGGAACAGAGAGTCGTAAACAACTAGATCAGTAACACTTATGTTTATTTAAAAGGCAGTTATGTGTTGGCTTTTTTTTGACTGTCATCTTTTAACTCTTCAAATCCAACATCTTTCTGTAGCTGTGTAGTTTCCCTCTCTGGCTTTACAGAGCAATAAGAAGAGGAAAACAAACAAAAATATACAGAATGTAAGATAAAATGATCATTTCATAACCATCCTTGGAAGTCAATCCTGCATTTCACCCGCACTGTGTACTTTCTGAGTGCACACACCTGCGTTTGGAGGCTTATGCCCTTACTGCAAATGAAGTTAGGTAACCAGGTTAGGGAAGGAAATGGCAGGAAGCTTATTGTTTTTTTTTTTTTGCTCCACAAATCTAGAACAAACCAGTGAAATGGGCTTGAGCAAACGTTTTTATGTAGCTGCATGGGGAGCAGTCACAAAGTGCAGCTTTGGCAGGGACACGAACCTCAAGTGCACAGCCAGACACCCACCTGGACTCACAGTCTAACCTGGAGGCATTGTTTTAATATTACAATTCTCCCTTGAACATGTCATGACTACAAAGTCTTTCCTCTTCTCATTTCCACCTTCACAAAGCAGGTGGAAATGCAAACTAAATGCCTGTGTTTGGAGGCTTGTGCAGATGCTGAAGCGAATCTCTCTCCTTCAGGCCTGCTGTCTTCTCATTTCTTCACTGCTGTTTGAGAGTCCAACAAATGCCATTAGTTTCATTACCTGTTGCTACACATGCCCCTCTCAGATGAGGGATTAGGGCTGTTGAGTCTATTTGCCCTTGGCTGCCTAACAAAGCCAATGTGTTGCTTCTGCCCAGCTCCAAATCATCTCTGAAGCTCCCCATGGTGAAGGCTGCAGCATCCCACTGGTGAACGCCTCCTCGTTCCAAAGCTTTCAGATTTGCACAGAGCATTTTCTTGTCCTTGGGGAATGTTGGAAGGAAAATAGTGTTGTCGATAACTGTGAATTGTGCTAATTGGGATATTTAATACTTGCTTGCAATTGCACTGGTGCTGAAACCATCATACCCTGGCTATAAAAGACCCTAGTGTCAGAAATACAGTAGAGTTTTTCATGCCAACTGCTGTTCTGGGTTATGGCTCCAGTCTGGCTGCATTGCTCGGTTAAATATGTTATTAGAAAATTAAACCGACAAAGACGAAGTTACAGCAATGTTCAGTCTGAACCCAGCCCACAGAGGGCTGAGACATCCGTCACAGAGCAGGGCACTGCACCCTAGGTCAGCCTAGGCCTGATCCTGCAGCGTCTCTGTGGCTTAGCATCTCTGCACCCTGCAACCCATCCTCTTGTTCACAGGGGACCGAGCACCTTGTGTCCTGCTGGCTCAGGGCACAGGCAGAGGAGCAGATGCTGTTTGCTTTCTCTCCTCTGCCCCTGTTCCCAGCAATGCACTGGGACACAGCACCCTTTAACAAAGCTCTTGCTACATGCCCTTTTCTCCATGTAGGGCCAGAAGGGGCCCCTTGCAAGAAAGCTGACATAATCTGCTCCTTAGAGCCCATCCAAAACAGGGCAGCTTTGCCAAGGCCACCAGCAAACAAGAAAACTTCCCAGTCATGAAGCAGTTTTTGGACTGGGCACATTTGCTGTTTGCCCGCTGGCCTGAGCCCACTCGCTCTGTTCCCAGTGGCTGCCCAGTGCTCTTGTACTGGCCCAGCACGGATCTGAACTCACTGCTTCTTGGTGCCAGAGGCTTCACAGACCATTAGATCGTGGGCCATTTAGACAAAATCATTCCATGCTTGCTCCGCTCGCTGCAGCCGACACATGGGGCTCTCCTGGCCAAGCCAAAGCCCACTGGAGATGCATGAAATTTCTTGCTCAGGAATAAAAGAAAAGTTGTCACTCCATGTGCTGGACAAAAACTGATTTTGCAAGTGTGAGTGTACTTGGTCCAGGCTATCTTTAATGAGAAATAATTTGTTAGCAAAGGGAGTTTGGGTGCAGGGGGAGTGGATCAATATTTGATTTAGTATTCCCTCTGTCAAGAGGCCGAAGTGATTGATCCGCTTTGCAGCTTGACCGATTGTTTAGAAACCCCACTATATTAAATGAAACCAATTGATTTTTTCTCCTGTGTACTTCTTACTTGGAGGAGCTGTAAAACAACAGAAAGAGAGCAGGGAGGAGTATCGTCTTGCAGCCATCAAACCTACTGGGCTTTCTCCCTCTCAGATTCTGCAGTGCCGCTCAGCCAAGCTTTCTGCAGAGGTAGAGCCAGGGGCCAAGCCAAAATGGCAAATGGTAACCCAAACCCCTTCCAAAGGGGTTTATGGGCGAGACAACGACAGGCAGTGTCCTCTGTCTGGTATGGCACTGCTAGCGGGCGCCGTGGTAATGCTCTGATTTATACATTCATTTCCTACTCTCATCTGTGGTTTTGAGTCCCCAGCCCTGTAGCAGCATGTTCTGCACAAGGACATGGGCTCGCAGAGGAAGGATGGAATAACAGAGATGTGCATGAGCCACTTTTTTAAAAACCCACAAAAGAAAAACAAACAAACAAAAGCAAGCAAACACACCAACCACACACAACATGAGAACAACCAATTTTTCTGCCACGTTGGAGCTGCAAGAGTTATAGTCAAGGAGAGGAAAAGATAAGATCTGCCCACCCACAGCAGAACCCACAGTGTTGATGAAGAGAAGGGATGGAGGCAGAAGGGATGGAGGCAGAGAGCAGAGCACAGGGCCAGGTTATTTCTTCCAGGGTGGGGATGGAGCAAGAGTGCAGTGAAGCTGCAAGGGCTCAGCAAATTTAAGGCAAACTCTGCAAACTACCTGCTTACCATTACTGTATGGCTGCAGGACTCCAGAAGGGGAAAGCAAAAATTTCCCCTTCCCTGGGCAGACTGCTGGCATTCCAACTCACAGCTTCTATCAGCAAAACATTTCTCTCATAAGGAACAGCTTTGCTGCCCACACCGAGCCACCTTGGAGGGCTGCAACCATTTCCCAAGAACACACAACTTGGTTCATTGTCTCAATATCCTGACATACTCTGACTTGCTCATCTGCCTGGGGTTGTTTTTCTGCTTGCCCGGTGATTCTGACCCCAGCCCACCCTGCCTTTGCACTGAACTGCAGGCCTTTGCTGGCAAAACGTTGTCCGCACCGAACAAGGGCGATTTGTATCTGCTGAAATTGCCTGCCGTGAATTCATCCCATTGCTTTAGAAATCAGGATGAAAATCTCTTTCTTTAAAGTGCAAAATGTTAATTTATTTGCAAAATAGCGTGTTTTGGTGTTTCAGTTTGAAGCGGCATTCCATTTGGGAGTCTATCTACTGAATCTTAATTAAAAAATGGGGAAGAACCCTAACCTAAAACAGCATGTTTAATTTTCTCCTGTTGCTTTGGCTCAACTCAAAGTAAATATTCTTTCCTAAATTCTCAGTGAGCCAGGAAACAGAAAAAGCAATTTTTCATGCAGTTTTACTCTACATCCCTCTCAAACTGTAGAACCGCTCTGCACTTCAAGCACCGGCCTAGCTGAGCTGTCATCTGCCAGAACCCATCCCTGCAGCGAGCACAGAGATTAACTCTTCTCATTTCAGAACATCAGAGACAAAGAGGAATGTGAGCACTGAACAAGGAACGAGAACAACCAGGCCTAGAAGAGACAGAGGACCCCAGAAAGTCTTGCAGGACATCCCCGGCAGCCAGCAGTGCAGGCTTCTCACGTAAGAGGGCACTGGCGTGTTTGTAATTGGGAGCAAGTTCCCTCATCACAGCCTGCTGGAGTTCCAGCTCATAAGTAAATATGAGGGAATAAAGAACCAGAGGCTTAAATCTGGCCACAGTACATAAATTCTGTTTGCAAAGACACCCCCTGATGAGCGTCCAGAAGGTAGGGGCAGAAAGGCTTTTAAATAGGAGGGATTGTGATAAACACTGAGGAGCTCAGTCAAATTCTGATGTCAGGCTCTGCCATGTGTACCTGGGGTCGGACTCCCAGTGTCCATGGTGTAACTTCAGATCTCACTCCAAGGTTGCTGAGAACTGGATGTAGGTCACAGAACTGAGCAGAAATTGGCTGCAAAAATGCTCCTCTTGACTGAGAGCCAGACTGATTCTGAGGTTGGATTCAAAATTTGGGGTCATGTTCAAACACACTCTGGAGTCCAAGTCCAGAGATACTGAAGGCTTACTGGCTTCACATGGAGGGAGAATTCCCAAAAGCATTTTCAGATGGTGAGATTTTTGCCAGGCACTGGAGCTGGTGACCATCTTTGGCCTCAAGGCTTCTTCTGAGGTGCAGCTATCACGGGGATCCCCTCGTGCTCCCAGCTCGCTTCCAGTAGTCTCCATTTTTCAGGGTTATGCACAGAAGAGGCAGTGTTCCTGGCTGAAGACAAGCAGAACCCAAACCACTCGGGCAACGCAACCGATCCAGAAATGGCTTTGTTAGCTCTGACTAATAGGGAACACCCCGAGCAGGACGGGTCGCCCAGAACAGTGCCAGCTCCAGACTGCTCTGGATGTAGCTGATGTGCATGACAAAACCAAACCCATGGGAATCTGAGGAATGGATTTTAAGGAATTAAAGCTCCCCCCCAAAACTCTGGATGGCCAGGTAATCTTATGATAAGCAGTGTGCATCCTTTTCCAGCATACGTGCCAAAAAATATTAGCAGCAGTGATAATAGCATCAGGCACATCACTCTCCAGGTGGAAAAAATACCTCCCTTGGAAGGGAGCCTGCACAAGGTGGAACCAAATTTTAGTTATCAACCTTCTTTTCAGGATTTAATTGCTGCCTCCACCTCTCCCTGAGATTCTGAAGGCAAGGGAGTACTAGCAGCTCAGAGCCCATGGTGCCCGTTAAAACAGTAAGAGTTTTCCTTCTGTTTCTGCTCTTACTTAAAATCCCCCCTCTTTTCCACAGGTAGTCAGCCAGCCGTGCTTCTGTGGCTGCAGTCCCCACAGGCGATGGCATTCTGCTGGTGGTGCGGGCACCAGCTTTCCTCTGACCAGGCTGCTGTCAGCCACGGGCAAAACTCCGGTTTTCAAAGGCAGCTCAGAGTATGCTTGTAATAAAAGATAAACCCAGAATTTGAAAAGTAATTGTCATGTTTCAGATTTTTTTTTTTTTTAAGGACTACTAATCATTAAATGAGTTGTTATTGGTATTACTTTGGCACTTAAGAATATGTTTGATAACTCACGTGAGCATCACTGGAAGGGGGTGTTAGCCATGCACCGTCCCCTTGAAGTGATATCATCTTCTGCCACTGAGGCTCCTGGCCTGGCACAGAAGAACATCAGGGGCACAGCTGTCAACAAAAAGTCCTTCTGTGTCTTACAGCTCTCAAGACAAGTTGCAAAAAATGATGCAGTAGAACACAGGGTCATGCAAGAAAGTTGGGGGGTGAAGATGAGAGGGAAGAAAACCCAAGCAACATCCCCAGCTCAGGCTCCCACACCAAACAAAACAATACCTCCATGTCTGTCTCAGTTCGCCCTTCTCTCAGCATTGCCTCATTCCCCCAGGTTTCCAAAGCCAAGCTGCAGGATTTGTTGCAGCAATGGCCACAAAGAGGTTAACTAAGCACAGAGAGAGGCCAGTACACGTATCTATCCTCATATCCTTGCCGAGGCGATCCGGATTACCGTCCCTGTATAAATAAAGCATAGCGAGGGTGGGTGGTCAGCTCCCAATCCAGTCTGTTTTAAAGCATCAATTTTCTGAGCCTGGAAAACCTCCAGCCATGTTGGCCTGATCCGAGAACTGCAAACTGCGCTAACACACAACCCTGCCACCCCACGGCCCCAATTCCAACAGGCCCCAGAGCTTTCTCTCTGCATTTATTCTCACCTGCTCTGAAAGGCCAGACCCAATAGAGCTGATTGTTAATGGAGCTGGTCATTTGTTAATTGATACAAAGCCCACTGATGGAAGGTGGCACCTAAACAACCACTATGATTTAAGCATCTCTGCTAAGCAGGGCTTTAAAGGAGCATTTGAAGAAGCCAGCAAAGCTTTTCTCTTTTCAGCAACAGTTTAGCTCTTCAGTCTGAACAGACTTCAAACAAACGAGCAAACCTTCAGGTTCAAAAAACAACAGCCCAGAAACTCATAACAAGTCACTTCAAGATAGGAAGAAATCTATTCCCCCAAAAGAGACAGCTGTTCGGTGTGAGAAGCCATAAACAGGAAGCGTTGGATGCAATTTTTAATTGCTATTATGAGGTAGCAGATGGCCAGGAGCCAAAGCCCTGGGCTGTCCGAGTACAGTCAGGTGTGTATGAAGCCCCCACTGGCCCACGCACACCTACCCACGCTGTTTGAAGCCCCTAATGGAAGCCAAGCTCTGCTCTCCAACTATCAGTAATAGCTCTCGCAAAAACCCAGAGAAGTTGGGCACTGTCAACACTGCTTCACAATGTGAATCTACTTGAACACTAAAACAAGACATTAAGGAGGCTATAAGTAATACATCACCTGGCAAGCCTAAGCCTAGGAGAGAAATCACTTTACCTCTTGCTGACATACTGGCATATGGATATAATAAAAATAAATTAATTAATTTTAAAAGAAAGAAAAAAAGGAAACCAGCAGGAATATAGAGTATAAAATAAACCGTAATGTATCCAGGACAACAAGACCAACACCTGAGTTCAACATCATTTATCTACTTACATAAGGCTTCAGCTCCTTTGCCTTCTACCTAAACCTTGACTTTCCCTATCCACTCCAATTTATTTTTTATCTGTTCAAAAAAGCCAGCATATTTGTTAAACAACGTTCTTTGCTCTTCACTCATCAGAGCTTTTTGAACGTTCTCTCACTCCAGATGTTAACACAGCCATCACTTTATAAAGCTCTAGCTGGAAACTCAGGAAGATGAAGAAAAATGATGCCTGAATAGATGTTCATCTCCTGCAATGTTAGCACATCTCATAGACGTGTCTCACTGCTGTCAGCGAGTTTATTGTCCCTTATACCTTCTCTTTGCACTATACCATAGTGCTCTGAGCAAAAAGATGATGATCCAGACCTCACAGAGAATACCTTCTGGTACTGGACTACCCCCTGATCATGCAGTGTTTCCCTTAGTACCTGACCCATGTCTGAGGTACCATGTCCACCCTGGATGATATCATGGACATTTGCAGGACCCTGTAGCATACGCTGCAGAGCGGTATACTTAGAAATGTTACTTTAACTCTTAGTCGAAAAAGAGATTGCCTGGGTTAGCTGAAACCCCAGAATTCTCCTAGGACAGTATACTAAGTTGTTTTCTGCCATCTGGTGTCCAGAGACTAAAGGCAGATGTTACCACTAATCAGAGCCTTCCAGATGGTCACCAGCCTCAGGATGTTTGTCTTACACAACTCTGTAGCCAAGAACCAAAGAGCTCTCCTCATAGCCAATATTCAACAATATTACCGAGGGAAATACCATCTGTGTGCTCTCACAGGGATTGAGTTAGACCTAACTCATCTGGAAAGAGCACTGTTTGGCATTTGGGAAGCTTCTTATCCTATCAAAGATCTCAAAGTGCTTTGATAACATTAATCAAGCCTCATTAAGCCTCATATGCACATCTGTGAGGCAAGTAAGGATTTCTTCTGCTTCAGTCACAGAAGAAAACACCAAGGCACTGCAGAGCAAAGTGACTTGCCCTGGGCATGGTTGTTGGATCTTACGCTATTAGCATGAATGTTGTCATATATTATTGATGCACCATCATAATTCTGGGGTCTCAAGTCTTAATTTTTGAAGGCTTATAGTACGCAATGGGGCAAATCTGTTGTGAGGCCAGGAAAATGAATGAGGAACCCAGTCTTTGATTTTTCTTTTTAAAGTAACTTCTTAATAATCTCATAATAAAGACCTGAAATAAACATCTTAATTGTGTAGCAAACCATCCTCTCCAACATATCTCCACTGCCTATGTATTTTGTGGGTCTTGTCCATTTGCTAGCCAAGCAAAACCTGCTTTCAAATAAAAAGAGATTCAAAGTAAAGGTTTGACCAATGTTCCTGAGGGGTGTTCCCAAGGAAATCACCAGTGTAGGATCGATCCCATCACAGTTTCTTTCAAACAAGGCGAGGCTGGAGTTTGGCTAGCAAGCGCGTACTTACTAGGGGATGCAGGCACTATGCTCATGGGAAATACTTTGTTGCCTTTTTTAAAATGTTTGAATCCACTTTATGCATCTTCGTTATTTTCTTTGTAACTCGGATGATCTAAAAATTGCCTAAGCCTCCACTGTTTACTTTCGAAACAATAGAAAATGACTGGCTCTCAGTCACATGTATCCCAATATTTTTTTCTTAAGCGTAATTAGAGTTCCTTCCATGGCTAATTAAATTCTCCAGTGAAGGAAAACAAATTTCCTGGAATGAATATCATCTTGATTCACTTTGGGCAAAGCCAGGCTTACGTGCTTCTCCCAGTCTGTTCTCTGAGGGTGTTGGCTGCATTTCTGAAATCCTCTTGTCAACACATGACAAAGCAGGGAAATAGTCAAGTACTGGGGTCTGCATACTCTTTTGCCACATATTACAAGAAAATGTGTCTATCTTATTCCTCTTTACTGCTTTATGTGATTTTATAGACTATTATTGTCCCCCTCATTAATCTTTGCTTTTTCTCTTCCAAGCAGAATAGTCATAATCCATTCAACCCCTTCTTTATACACCCCTTAGTCTTTGCTGGACCTTTTCTAGTCCTTCTCTATGCTTTTAAGCACGATATTCTGGTTGGCTACTACAGTTATGTACTAAGTAATGTACTAAGTACATTACAATGTGTATGGTAAAAACATGCGCTCTTTTCTTATTTGTAGAACTCAAGACATCAGTTCAGTGCATGGCTTGTCCTGTTGCTCAGTCATTTCTGCAAAATTCTCCCCATTAGAAAGAAGTCTATGGCAATAAACACTGAGTGAAATAAGAAGTCAGAAATACCTTTCCAATAACAGTGTCCTGCCACATTTCCCTTCCAAGAAGGTATCCAAGTACCTGTCAGAAGTGCTCACATGGTGCATGGGTGCACAGCAGGTGATTTTTACTGCTGATATGAACATGTATATTGGAGGAATTCCTATATCTTAGACAGTAGTCACAGTACATTAATGAATTATTTTTAATGCCCAAGACAGCTCAAGAAAATGGCACTCTACCTTTAAGCGTGGTTTTAAGTCCACAAGGATGGAGGGATGAAGCCTTTTGCATGATCCCACTCATTTGAACTTGAGAGCAGTTTGCTTATAACTTGCTGAAGACCACCAAGAATCAGTTTACAAGCCACTTTTGGTTTGAAGAGAGCAAGATTCCTCCCAGTGCTGACAAAATCCATACCTGGCAAAATCATCTCCTTTCCTATGCTTGTTCCCCACTTGTCATCTCTCCTCTGAGTCTGTATTTTGTACTGTGAGCTCCCCAGGGCAAGGCAGGCCTATACTCTGCATTTGGCAGTCAAGTAAGGTTAAAGTCAGCCCAAAGCAGACAATAAATCATTATCGTGGTTAGACTGTGAGCAGATGCCCTTGGAGGCCATCCATTTGAAGGCAAATTCCTTCCCTCTCTGACGTTTGCTTTCCTGTTTATTCCTTTCAGAGTCTCCATAAATGGTGCTCAGTTCTCCATCATCTTGTGACACTGAACTCCTTGTGTCCAACTGGCCTCCAATCTTCTCCTGATGGTAAACACCACCAAGCTCCCTCATGTGCTGGAAAACTTCATTCCTCGGACAAACTTGCAGCTCTCTCTGTTCTATCACCCAGTTTTCGTTGGCCTGTCAGAAAGCTGATCTGGCCCAAGCCCTAAAAAATAAGACAGAAACAAGGCATCCTGTCACAGCTGATCAGAAGCAAGTTATTCTAGGAGGCAGCCTCCAAGGTCATACAGAGCACTATGTGATGCCTGCTCTGGCAGCTTGTCACCGTGGGTGCATGAACTCAGATAGCTGTGATAGCACGTAACTATTTTACCTGGATGTTCAGGCCATGGTCAGCTAGTTGATGGTTGCATTTTTGTGCAATGAGATATCATTCCTCCTTTGTGCTGCAGTGACTGGCGGTGGGTGCACTCCAGTACCCAGGCTGATTTGCTCTGCAAAATGATGGAGGTGTGTCTATCTTGCTCAAAGGTTAGGAAATTTGAAGGATCAAATACGTTTGAATGGGGATCCAGCCTCTGAGTGCACCTACAGCTATTTCCTGGATCCACAGGATGGATCAAAATTACCTTTTTACTTTGCAAATCACAGTTTTCCTTGCAATAAGAAGTACAGGTACACCTACCAGTTTAATTGTTATGTCCCAGATGAAGATGGTGGCAACTTCATACTACTCTCCTGTCATCATCCCCTCAGAATATCCTGTTCCAGGATGGTTTTGTGCTAATTTGGATGTCTCCGTGTTGCATTTCCCCATGCAGAGTAGACAAACTGTAAGTTTTAACCACTTTTACCACCACTTTTTTTTTTTTTTTTTTTTTTTTTTTTTTTTTTTTTTTACCACCAGTCAGCCTGGACCCCTCCAGCTGTGACAGCCAGGTGTACACCCCATGTTAGCAGCCTTCTGCCTGAGAAGTACTCACATCCTGGCAGTGGTTCAACTACTAATTATATAGTTCCTACACTGCCTGCAAAGTTATCTTAAATCACCAGACTTTTAGGACTTAAACATTCTGCCTTCTTTTTATACAGCTTCTGAGATTGGAAGTTCACAGTTTCAACCAACTACACAGAACATATTTATGTTTTAAATGAACATTGAATGTCCCACATCGTCACAAGGTTCCAGAATTTGGAACTTTTTGAAAACCCAGTTTCTTACGATATTAGAGTTGTTAGCACTATGTTAACTCCACATCAATTCTGCTTTGAAGATGGAACTGATTTCTAGGCCTTGTGCCTGATCTTAAATGGACAATTCTTAATACACTGCACGTGTTTTTGGTCCAAATTTAAGTTTTAGGTCTAAACCCCTTGCTCTTGAAAACTTTCCCTTACAAACTCAGCGCTGGTTATTCCCAGTTCTTTGCTAAAATGGCATAAAACAAGTACATGGCTTTCGCCTAGGTGTCAGGCCAATACAGAACAGAAATGCTGTGTTAGAAATGAAATGGACATGATCTCATCTTGTGAGAACTGCGGTTCCTGAATTACTGTTGTTTGCTTAGTAACGTGTGAGTTGTTATGTGTGAAATTGCAGGTCTACCAAGTCAATTAGCTTCATTATGCCATGAAATATTGGAGAAGTTGACAGTAGAAGGCTGATTTCATACATTGCCTGATGTTGCCAAGAAGTTAGCTTATATGCCTGCTCAAACACAGGATGCAAAAAGGCTGAGGATCAGAGGACAGCAACTCTACTGACGGCCATCTCAATTACATCATCTGACCCACTCAATAGCTTGGCTTCCCCCTCTGCAAAACTGGGGGACCAACCTCAGTGCAATGGGGTAAGAACTCACATCTGTGGAATATTTTGGAAAGGAAAGCATCACAGGAGTAGACTGCTTGTTTGTGTGTTTCTGGAGGTAGCCTGTGATTTTCCTAGCAGAAGTATGTGTGGAACTGCTTTGCATACTTAGAACTCTCAAATTTCACTGGGCAAGGGTGTGACTTGGATAATACCTGAGCAGGGGAAAAGAACTGTGCTTTTATATGCCATGGATGCTGCTGGAAAAAGGACTGGGCTGGCTTTCTCTCTTACTATGTAAAAGCAGGGAGTGTGCTGAAGGGATTAGCTGCAGGTTTTAACCTCTACACTGGCATCGGTGCCTTCCCTAACACGGTTTTAGAGGCAGTGCAGCATGAACTGCAGCCCCATTCCTGCAGCACAAACACATTGTGTTTGCTCCTATGTGAGTCTTAGAGTCCACAGCTCTTGCTTCAGCTTGTACCTTCCTCAAAAATTGCATTAGCTGAGACTAGGCATGAAGTAGCACAACCCCAGTGAGTCCAGCAGCCCCACGCTGGGCTGTGCTGTTCTAAGCCTTAATTCTCTGGCTGACATGCTCACCAAGACAGCCTGACACGAGACCTCAGTTTCCTTAGGTCAGCTGCTCTCCCCCTTTTCCTGCCCGTCCCCCCATTGCCTCCTGCCTCACAGACAAAATGACATAGTGTGTGTTGATCTTTCTCAGCTCTCTCAGAGAACCCGTTATAAAGAACCTACAGACTGCCAAGAATAATCTGACAGGAAAGTGCAGTCTTCTTGGGCTGGGTATGCCACCCATGTTGGGATGCGTGGAGCCAGGAGAGGTAAGGAGAGAGCAAAACTGAAGGCTGTGAGAATACGCAAAACAGCTTTGTATCTCTGGGATTGTCCTGGGAAAGGGAGATGTGATCTTGGTTTCTTCCACTAAACAACCTGTGTAAAGCTCCTTCGTCATAAGACCAAGACACCCTCAGCAACTTGCTCACCTCCCGAGACAAATCGCTGGATTCCCTTACCTGCTGCCTCCAGCTTGGCTCAGCTGGCTGGGACAGCTCTCCTAGCACCCCAAATCCCCACAGGGGCTGGGGGGAAGCAGCACGTCTGGCTACGGGTGTTTCAGGCACACAAACGGTGCAATTCACCCAAACACATGCTGGAGAAATGAATAAACAACTAGCCTTATGCTCTATGTGGGGCTCCTGGCATGGTGACAGCTGGCCTGGCAGGCCCCAGGCCCCTCAGCAGCACAGCCACAGCGATGCCACCGCTGGGCACAGCTCCCCCATTTCAGCACCACCCCCTGCTGAGGTCTAGAGTTGAAGTTTGCCTTCAATAAAGTCCTGGGCTGTTGTTGCTTCCAGTGAAATATGCTGTCTCTGCTAAAAAATGCATTTGTAAGGGAATGCAGTGCAGCAGCAACAGTTAAAGTAAAGCTTGACAGATATCTCGCTTACTCCTGGAAAAATCCAGCTTTGCAGTGGTTGCAAGTATGGCCTAGTACTGCAGTCACTGTGCTATATACACTAGTCTTTGTGGCATGATCTGGACACAGCATGAATAGGACTTCCTCTCATCCAGTTTATTCTCAACTGCAGAGGCCCACTTTTAGAGCTACCAGCCCACTGAGCTGCTATGGACTGGAAAACACCACAATAATGTCTTCTAAATCTAATCCATTGACTTTGAGTTGAGCAAATGAGCTGGGGCTTTTGACTGAGAGTGAAAAGTCTTGCATTGTGTTCTCTGTCTCGATGCTCTCCAGCCTCTCTGTAACTCCTGCTCCTGCCCTGCTGTTGGCCCAAGCCCACAGGAAGACACCGGGGATTAAAGGCAGGCGAGTAAACATTAGTCATCCTGAGCAGACAGCAAGGCGATGAACTCTGCTGCTCAGGGCTTCCACCCACCACAGGAGGAGGTGTGGAAGCAAAATCCAGCTGACAAGGACAGTAGCTGCCATGCCACCACACCACCTTCCATAGAGAGACCCCATCTTTCCTCCAGCAGCCCCTGGGCAGCCAGATGGGCAGCAGACCTGCTGGCCCCACACCAGAGTAACCTGGCAAGGGTTCCTCTTCCAATTTTTCCAGGAACTCCCTATGTACTCCTAAAAGTGCAGGTAGTCCTGGGCTTGGTATTCCCAGGGCAGGTAACAGTTTAAGTGTTGGCACTCCCCAGAACCTACCAAGGGCACCCATGGTATCCTGAGCAAGTTTTCCTGCAGCCTGTGTAGGGATTAGACCCAGCTTGACTGACAGCAGGGATGCTGGCTAAGGTATCTGGTAATGCACGAGAAGCAGGAATGCACACCTCTGCATTAACTTCAGCACAAAACAGCAACCCTGACAGCATTTCTAGTGCTTTTCCATTCTGTGACCATGACTCATGCACGTTGGAGACTTTCAAGACCAAGTCCAACCACGATCATTGAGTCCAACAATACCTGTGCAGCAACTGCCCCGTGACAGGACTCCCCTCTCACCAGCATGAAAGTAGCAATCCTTTCAGAAAGGGAGTCAGTCAGTTCTGCCAGAAAACACACATCAGGGAAGTTGGCTTTAGCACGACCAGGTTGTTTCTCTCCCACCTTCCCTGCCAGAAGACAAGGACGAGGCGTTCTTGGGTGAAGTATGAGCAATGCAGTGCAAGGCAAAGTGGGGATTGTACTCGAGATAACAGAGGGGGAAAGCCCTTTTCCCCTGCTGCTTGCTTCCCCTTTCACCAGCTTTGGCAAGCTCTATACAGTCAGCTCCAACCAAGGCCCTGACTGAAACAGAAAGAAATACAACTTAAGCAATTTTCCAAACTGCAACATACAAATAAACACATTAGCCATCTTTTCCTCAGCAACCACAGAACATCCTCCCAAAAGCAACACAGCAAGTCACTTATTAGAGATTTAATGAGCTGTGGAAAAATAACACTATTCATTCTCAGCTACTTATTCTCTGTCCTTTCTGAAGTCATAATTCAGGCCACCACAGAACCACACAAGCAGCATGCAAACTCATGGGCAGAGGCACAAGCACACTTCAGCACACAAGCTTCCAAAATAGCATTTGCTGGCTTGTAGCTTCGGCTCTGACCTGGTTTGACTCCAGCCCTAGCTCTGTTAGCCCTAAATCCAACTTGGGTTGAGTTCATGAAAGCTGGAAATTACTACCAGAAGAATGGTGGGAAGAGTTATCCCCTCTAGCAGTTGATTAGCTATACTCCATCCTTGCTTTAAAAGAACTGCAGACACTTCTACTCTATTTTTTCCCTTAGGATCTCAAAGCACATCATGAAGTGAGGGTTATTCATATCTCAGAAATCAGAAAACTATGTACAAGGAAAATACGTGACTTGATCACTTAAAAGAGTAGAAGGGTGGAACCCAGGTCTGATATGCTACTAGACTGAAATGCTAAGCCCAAGCACAGTGCCTCCTCCAGCAAATTTTTACCAGGATAGAAGGGTGGTTTTCCTTTCTGTGCTCTTTGCTGCTGTGGTTGGTGCTGCCTCCCCACCTTCAGAACCAGATAGCCTACGGTGCAGCAGGTTTGTCTGCTCTCATCTCACATTGGCGACCTGAGACCTCTCCCAGCTCCAAATTCACTTCCCAAAAGAAGCAGGAATGGCTTGAAAAAGACCTCCACATTTAGACCAAGAGCTGGGACAAATACAAAACACTTTAAATAGTGGTCCTCCTTGTGGCAGTTCACAGCTCCAGCATAGTATCACCAAGAAAAAATATAACCCCTGTCCCATGTGACAGGACAGAGACTGCTATAAAAATTGCATCTACCCCATGTCCTAAGTCCCTTCCATCAAGAACCAGTGTGGAGATGTCTGGGAAGCACCCAGCACAACAGGATCTGCTTTGGATCCACTGGGCTCTGCTACAGACACAAACTGTTTTATTTTTCCCTTCATTTGCATTAATTATGCATACATCGGTGAATTTCCCCAGACAGTTAACTCTTCTTTTCCTTCCTTTAAGGCTCCATTCTGCAAGATGAGGAGTCCTGAGCCAATAACGCACCTGGGCACGTAGCTGAACCTAAGCGAAGGGCCAACTCTCAGCTGTGGCCAGGGATTTCAGATACTTCATCACAAAGATATACGTTCTCCTCACATTGAGCATTTCTTTGTTGTGATTGGAGCTCTAGGAATGCAGGACATTTTTCTATACTTTGGATCTTTGAATATAAACCAAATCAAAGGCTTCCAAACAGAGCTGGCCTCTTTGTTTTATAAACCAACTTGTTTCTGGAATTTGTGCTCTTCAGATTTAAGCACTTGCTAACATTCACAAATATCAGAGTTCAGAGCATTGATTATGAAAAACAGAGGGAAAAATAAAAATAAAAATGAAAATTCAACTAACCAAGAGATCTTGCCTGCACGGGGTGTATCAGCAACACTGTTGGAAGGCACAAATCAGCACAGATGGACCTGAGATCGATTCCTCCTGACCTTATCAAGCACTAATCACAGCACAGCTAGTCAGCACAGAGTACAGCCACGGAGGCCATAGATTACACACACAATACATTTCCTGCTATAGTACATCACTACATTTGCCTGTTCCCCCCGTCCCGGCCCCCCCCCCCCCCCTTTTTTTGTTTGTTTGTTTGTTTGTTTCCAGACCTTCTACACATCCCAGTGCAATTTTTCAGTATGACTGCTTTGTCAGGGCATCTTGGTGCAGGGCCCTCCCTTCCCAATGCCCAAGCCTGCAAGATGTGTGAGGATTTCATACCCAGATTTGTTTAGCAAGATCCACCAGTCAGTTTCCTTTGCCAATCATGAAATATTTCTGGAAAATGAAAGCTGTGACACGCTCATTCCACCACTTGGAGGACAGTGCCAAGTGGATCCTTTCCAAAAACACTGCAGAGCTCGTGAGTGGCTCTCTTCTCACAGATCTGAAAACCTCATATTCCAACAAATCCATTTCCTTGAAGAAATCCCAATCAAGGCCATCAACAGAGAACATGCATTTCATTTAGTGTTGGGAATGTGAATAGAGGAACTCGGACTGAACACTAAATTGGCTGTGCACATGTCCCTGCATGGGCTGGAAAGCATCGGAACTGCCCATCAGGATCCATAAGCCCTCAAGTGCTGCTAGCTGAATTTGACAGTCCTTCAGCCTGAGTGACAGCCTGTTTCTAAAGCAGAAGGCTGTATATATTCAACATGCAATCAGGAATGACTACAAAGTGGTTAGAGCATCCAGCAGAACAAAAGCAGGAAAGCCTTATGTGGGCATTTAGTAATATCAAGAGAGAAGATGAGTGGAAATTAACTTTAAGGTTCAGTTAAGGATGGTACTGCTCACAGAAACCATCAGTTTTACGTCAGTTAACTCATGCTACCAGAACAGAAACACATCTCAAAGAATTGTCCAGTAACGGACTTAAACACTGTAGCCTACAGTCTTCCCTTTGCTTTATGTGTGTCTATTACACTAAGTGACATATTCTTTTCACCAAATGGGAGCTACAGGCTGTAATAAATTGCTTTTGAATCAAAATTGTGAAAATCTCCTTATCTATTACTCGTATCGGTTGGTGAGCTGTTTTTTGTGTAAAGCAGAAGATGGCCTTGTGTGTTGTGGCTGGACCAAAAACCTCTGGAGATCCTTCCAACCTCCTTGTGATTCTGCAATGACCCCATCCATCACAGACGATGGCCTACACTCTGCCCTGACCAGCACAAGTTCCATCATTCTCATCCTTTCAGGCTAGGCAAGGAGTGAGACCAGACTCCAGGAGCTAAGCCACAAAATCCATTTCAGAAGAGAGGCGGTCAGAGCCTGAGCGCACCCGAAGCAGGGAGCTGGTTGTAGGCCTGTCAACCTGACTAGTAACCCCCAGACAAAAGAAATACCTATGAGGAAATATTTATTTTGCCGCACATTCCAGACTATCAAATTTCTGGCAGTTTGACTTCAGCACTCAAGGAATCAAGAGCCATGGGCCAAACATGACACTGTCTCTGTGCACTCTTAATCTCGTTTCGCTGGGAGTTGCTGCTGGCCCCAGGCAGTCTCCAAAGAATCATCTCACTTTCTCTCTTCTTCTCCTGTCACCCCAACAGTGCCTGACATCCCAAGCAAACTTTGCAGCTCAGTGTTTGTATCTGACTCGACAGACACAAGGAATTGCAATGCAAGATAAGCAAGAGAATTTATCCTCGAAAGCGCACGAGGGTGGGTCTAAAGCATACTAAGCTCCGTTTCAACTCTGCCTCTGACAAAGCTTCCTGGGAAGGCGAGAAAAGGAGTGAACAAGAATCTATCTGTGTTAATCAGATTGCTCATGAACGGCTCATGATGCCTGCATGACTTCTTGCAGGCAAATGTACAACGGTAGTGCTGCTCATGCCTTTAATAATGCATCAGCAGGCATAGCTCATGAGTTAATGTGGCTACCCAGTTTGCAAAAGGCTCAGAGTTAGAGGCATGCTCCAGGGTTCTTCAGCCCTGTAGTGCAACAACACATCCCTTCCTCTCAGCAGGGCTGAGAGCAGCAGGATGGATCGACTGACCTCTGGAGGTCCTTTGCAGTCACATTTTGGTGATGTCTATAGAAACAACAACAAAATGGAGCTACACATCTTTTATGCACAAGCAAAATATTGATGTAATTGAGCTACAGAGACTCCAAAGGAAGAGGTTTTCACTCTTGTTTTTATCTCTATTTTTTCTTAAAGAAAAAAGAATAAAATACTCTGCAAATATTCATTATTTTTTTCATTTAAATCATCGGCTTTATGAAGCATGCATAAATGGATAATTCCTTTCAAATAATATCAGCAAGTTCAAAATAAAAGCAAAACCCAAGATGTCAGTCCCTCTGAATCATAAAGAAACCATATTACCACCTACAGATAAGTATCTTCCATACCTCGCTGGAATTGCCTGCAGCAAGCGCAATCATAAAGCAATGCCTCCTGCTGATGTGCTGCCCACATCCTGTCAGGAGATAGAAAGATTAGGTGGAACATCTATTTGTGACGTACTGAGACCCTCTCTTGCTCGAATTCCACTTTGAGCTCCATGTGTATTAACAACAGCCAAAATTTGGGAGCATTGCTTTCCTGCAACAGGACTGTTCTTCCTGAGGACAGGTAAATAAAATACCACCTCTTTACTCATATAGTCAGCTACAGAGGGTTTAAAAGTCTTCTTAATGGCTCTGCATTACTGCACATTTAGGGTGCAACCAAGGGTGATTCCTAACAGGGCAGAAAAAAAGGGCTAGCAAATTTGCAGCAGCTTGGAAACCAACCCCAAGCCAAATTCCTTCTGCTTAAGGAGAGCTTGAGCCCGTATCTCCATGGAAAACGCTCTAAGCTGTCAAGCCTTTCTTCATTTTATTTTTAGTATTAAATCTTCCCTCAATGCAAACAGCACAGATTGAAACCCATGCAGAAATATTTTTAACTGATAAAGCTAGGAAATTCTCACAGGTATCAAATCACAAAATTCAAAGGGCTTCTGAAGAATCTGGAATTGGCTACAAGTCTGATTCTGCCACAAGGAGGGACCTGAGAGCACAGTCCTCTTTTCCCATGATGGAAGAGGGAGAGCGAAGGATGAAGGACAGGAAGAAGAAGCAGTTTAAAGTAACAAGGTTACAACCACCACTGCTCCTCTCTCATGCCAGATACTGAGCTCTGGAAATGTTCCTCCCAAGGTATTTTACAGATGGAATGGAAGGAGGAATACTGGATATATTGCAGGAAGCCTTCTTCCTTTCTCAAGCTTTCTAGTTTATTTTTGCAGACACATACAGCTCAGATCAGAAAAGCCTCCAGATTTCGGGGAGCTTCTTGAAAACCCAAGCTGTAAACATGCTGTAGCCTTCCCTCTGTAGCTGCAGTTGTTTGTCTGCAGATGTTCTGAGAAAAGAACTGCCCTTCTCCTGGGCTCAGATCAGTTGTTTGGGGAAGCATCAAACAGCTGTAAGTGAATGCCAGGGAGCTGGACCCAAGAGTCTGCAGAGTGATAAAAGCAGATAGACCCGGGCCTCAAAGGGACCAGCTTTCCTTTATAGAAGTGCCAGTGCTGGCCCAAGAAGCTCATTTTGTGAGCAGAGAGTTGGCTGGCACTGTGCAGACCTTCCCAAATTATTTAACTTGCTTTTCTGCAGCCAGACAGGCTTTGGACAGGTGCTTAATAACTGAGCAGAGCTAATTAAAACCACCTTTGCAAAAGCTGACCAAGGCCAATAAAAAAAACATATATATGTTAACAATTGTCCCTCTGGAGCTCTGACAGAGCCCAGGGATGAATCCTCCCAGTATCCGATGCTGTGCTGGGAGCTGGGGAAACTGTTTTGCTACTGCCTGAGCACTGAGAAAAGACAGCTTGGTAGGAGGCATACCAGGCACTTTAAGATGACCTTAAGTCTGGCTTTCTCCCCTACAGGGTGAAGCTGGAGAGATCACCCACCTTATTTGCAAAGATGCACCCTGTCTGCCGAAACAAACCCAAAAGCAAAGCACGAGCAACAACGAAGCTCGAGCTGCTGGAAGGAGAGTTCGTTAATGAGGTTGCCAAGTGGGGATTGCTAGGGCTCTGTTGGCAGGCGCCCAATATTTTGGGGCTTACCACTGCTCCGATGGGAACATGCCAAAAGGGTGGGCAGGCAGACAGACGCTGTTTGCTTAATGTATTCTGGATGGGGCTAATTAAGTGATGGAGCAGAGATCGATGCAAAGTTCAGTGAAGACAAAACCTGCAGTTGTCATCCGGCACCTGAGCAATGCTGAACATGGCACTAACCTCTTGGTTTCTCTCCCCATAATAGGGGAAGGAAGCAACCGTGCCTTACTGTAAGTATAAACCAGGTCTGTCCTAAAGGCCTCCTTTGAAAATACTAACATACAAATAAAAATGAAAAGCAGCAGGTATGGATGCCTGCTTTCCCCAGATGGAAAGCCAATGTAGGTGCCCTGGAGGCTGGCCTGTGGGGAAGCAGGACCAAAACCACCAAAAACCTGGGACTTTCTTTCCTCAGCTTCAGATGCATCCAAACTGCTGAAGCATCAGGACTGCTGGAATGAGGTAGAAGAGTCATTTTTTCATTTGTCCCACAAACTTTGATAAAGGCTGGTGAGTACCTTAACACTCCATATGCTGGCCTTTTAAAACCACTGAGTTTTTCCTGTTGGAGATTGCCAGGGAGAAGTTAGCTAAATGCAGCAAGGAGCGCCCATAACCACACTTCAAGTTGATGTCCTAGGGAGGTAGAAGACATGCTGAAGGAATTCAGTCCACTCTCAGAAGAAATAATTCAGGACGTCTGGCTGTATGATCTCCGTGATCAGTCCTTCTTGAACCTGGACTCCTGCAATTGTCACAAGGCACTGCTTCTTTTGAAGGCTTACTCCTAGGATTTCTCTCAAGGCTTAAACAGGAGAGAAATATGAGCAAAGTGATAAAAATTAAAGAAGGTTGTGTTTGTTTCTCTAGTAACTTAAGCAAAGGATAGGGAGGCACTGCCAGACCACACAGTTCTGTTAGTCAGGTATTATTATTTTATTTTGTTTAAGGGAGACAACTTCGTTTTTGTTTCTTTGGTTCATAAATATAGCACGTGTGTGGTCTCCAGAGAAATACACCAGCCTGGGCTTTCCCATCCCATGCCTCTTCCCAACTGTTTTCATGCTTAAATACCTGGTGGTAATGCCATTAGTGTATTTGTGTGGGCAAGGAAAATCCTGCACATGGAACGACACCAGGGTCTCTCTCCTTAGGGGACAGCTGCCCAGCTTCCCTCTCCTCTTGCTGCCAGCAGATCTCCTGGTGCCTGCAGTTAAACTTGCAGATGCCAAGGCTTAAATCTAGAAGGTCCGGCCCGCCGGCTGGTGCGACCTGCAGAGCAGTTGTCTGTGCTGGTGCCAGCTCTGCCTGCCGGATGGGGGAAACAATTAAAAGAGCTCATGCTTTAGGACAGATTGGAAGCATCATATCATTTTGGTTCCCTAGCACACACAGACAGGCCTCTTGCAACAGTCTCATTCTGTGCCAGCAAGTAACATACGGCCCACGCTCAGGACAGTTTGAGGTGAAGAACCAAGGCCCAGATGCTGAGAGATGCAAGGCACCAAACTCCAACCCATTTCACAGCAGTTTCCCATATCAGTCTTAAAAGAGAGCCTTAACCTCTGCAGGAGAGGCACAGGTGCAGCTCAAGCAGGACCATGCCTAGGCAGTTGTCACCTGTGCAACAGAAATGCTGAGTGCAGAGCTGCAGGCTCATCAGATTGCCTGGAACAAAATTATTTCTGTGTCTTTCAGTACGTGGGAATTTCCTCTCTTATATAAATATTAAAGTGATCCTGAGCAGATTTCAAAACAGACTTTAACTTTGGGAAGGAATGCTTGCTACCATTTTATTCAAAACATTGCATTTATTGGTGATGTTTGGGTTAAAGATATTTGCTTCTGAGTTGCAAGTCCTTACTGTTCTAATACTTGTCCAGCTCTTTTTTTGCTGGTGCTATATTACAATTATATATCAGTAGTTAACAAGTATATTGTTATTGAATATAAACTCTCAGATACTGACAGAATATAAATATTAAGATATTTGTATTCCTTAGTATGTAATCAGATATTCATTTGGTATAAATCAGCACTGGCTGAAGTCAGTGGAGTTATTTCCCATCCTTGGGGTCAGCAAGGATACAGCTGCATTTGATCCCCACGCCAGGGGACTGTCACCAGGACTGGATTTGGCTGGTGATGCTTTGCACAAAGTAAGCAAACCTCAGTAAGCTCTGGTGCCTGATGCGGGGAGCAGCAGGCTAGGCACAGGTTCTCTCTGGCTGTATACAACTTTGTTTAGCTGATTTGTGCTGCTTTGCCTGAGAAATCACAACAACATGCTTTTCCACTGCTTTTGGACAACGTTGTTTCTGGTCCCAGTCACCCATCTGCTCTAATTTTCATACTTAATGCAAAGCAGAACAAGTCTCTGGTCCTCTAGGCAAGCCATGGGACCATTCCACTTCCCCACCTCTGAAATATAAAAAGCACGCAGCATAATCTTCCCTTCAGTTGTGAAAAATACAGCATAATCTTAAGTAAATATTAGTGTTCCACTTATGTAAATACAAACTGCCGTTGAGGGCTAAAGCACTGAGCCTGTCAAAACCCCTGACTGAACATATTTCTTTGGAAAGGACAGTATGGGTCAGGAGCAAGAGATGCTTTGGTGTTTGCTGTGAGCGAGGGGAAGAGAGTTCTGCTGGAAAGACAATGGGGCAAATAAGAACTTCACCCCAAACCTCTCAGAAAACAGGGAAAGGAGACGCAGCTTGGGATAAAGTTTTCTTGATTTATTTCTACATAAATATCTCATGCATGCAGTTCTACCCCGCTTCTTGCTGCCTGCTGGGCAGGGATGTGTAAGAAACTGGTTTAGGATGAAGGTGACTAAGGTGACAAAATGAGGACTGAGCCTCTTTTACAGCCACTCCAGCTCTGAGGAAAGCCAGCCAGCAGTCCATCAGCATCTACAGTCCTATTGAGCACTAGCTTCAGACGATCTTCTTTAGAAGATCTGCTTCAAGTCCCATTAAATGTGAAGGACTTAAATGGATAATGACCACAGATCCATCCCTGATTCAAGCCCTTAGCCAACCATTTCCCCATGGTTTCCTATAGCACCTTGGATCCATCTCACCCATTGAGTTCAGGACATTTGTCTCACACAGCCTGGCATTTTTATTTTTACATGATCACTTTATCAGCTGCATACATATATTTCTGGTAAGTTTATCCATTACTTTTTCTCCTCGTTAAGGACGAGAGCAGTAACTTGTATCTCCTGTTGCTCATTGTAGAGGGGATGATCAAACACAAAAGCTCTCAGGGCTTTAAATTACCACCGATGACTTGAACCTGGAAGCCATGGGGACACATAACATCTTATTTCCAACCGAGTTAAGAAGGATGTCTAGATCCAAGGGAGCACTGGCCAAAATGGGATAACACAAAAAAACTCTGCTAATCAAAGCCAAATATCTCTTGGCCCTCTTAGGCTTCCCATCACCTACCACAAGGAGCTAGTCCTTCATGGAGATCAAAGCATTTCATCTACTCAAGAAAACTGAGTCATAGTCTGAAGAAGGCACCGTTATTCTTCCCATTGTATTCAAAAGACTCTCATGGAATAATAGAAAAAAATAGCATGCTTGAAGTCAGCCAGGCACTCAGGTTGAACCTGCACCTTTCAGCCCCTGGTCCTCTGTACTGTGATGCCCTTCTCCTGCCCAAAGAGCAGGGCAGGAGGGAAGGCTGGATTCTGTCACTGAACAGACTCCTTCTGTCAATTTTTTGTTAGTCTTTAAAACATCAGAGACATTCTGCACTTGAAATCTGGCTACATTTGCCCCACTATTACTTTCCCTAGGCATTAATTTCAGGCCTGTATCTCTCATGCCCTTTTTAAATTGTGCTGCTCTGAAGCGAAGCCCTCCTTGTTTCACAACTGCCATAACTTCGATATAGACATTAAATTTCAGAATAGAACTTTGGCAAAAGATGGTTTCTGACTATTGCTGGCATCAAGAGAAGAAATCCAAGTAGGCTGCACATTTCTGCCCTCCGGTCCTGCAGACAAGGGCTGTCTTTATTGAAGATTTGTACTGCAGGTAGCACAGAGGTAGGCAGCTGCCTACCCCATATGGATCTGTGATCTTCTGATCCCACTGTACAGCAGAAAAAAACACACCCCATGGAGATACCAGAGGACATTCAGAGAATTCAGATCCTCCTTGGAAGGCATGGGCTTTTTCATGATGACCTAGGAGACATTCAAAGCCTTTTTATGCTGCTGCCCTACACAAGAGCTCTGTGATAACACGGTGCTGCTACCAGCCACCCCATACACGTGAGCAGGCATCCAGGTCTGCCAAATTCCTTGTGCATGCAGCACACCTGATGGGTGCTCACATCTCTCCCTAAGCTCCACTAGCATTATACACAGGGTTGCTGGTGCTGTGCATGATGCTGCTCACCTCTGTTAAATGCAGGCCAATTTGCTGGGGTTTTGTTTTGTTTTTTGATGACATTTCTCTTTTTGCTTGCTGACTTGCAGGATATCTTTCTTCATTTGCAAAGAGCTTGGAAGCACGAAGGCATCTAAATGCCAAGTCCCCAGATTTAGACCCCCGAATACCTTCATGAATCTGAAAGCGGACAAAATGCCAGGAAACAGTGATAACTAGAAGGAAAAAAAAATAAAGGGGAAAAAAATAGATGAGCTCAAGCTCCCAGCCTTGCAGTCAGACTAAATGAACCCAGCTTCTTCCCAGAGCTTGCCATCCCTAGCAGACACAATTCAAGCACTGCAGAATAATCACCTATATCCAGTTCTTCCCCCAAGCCCTCCCCCACCCAGCTCTGCTTTATGACACCGAAAGCACGCACAGCCCATTTTAACATTTTCCAGCCCGAGAGCTGTAGTCCAACCAGGGTGGGCAAACAAACGTCTTGTCACCGCCAAGTATGGCCCAACATTGGCTCCAGCGAGAAATTTCCAGCCGCTATGGAGCCAGACACATTTACATTCCTCTATTTGAAGTAAAACCCTAATCCTTTGGAAGATTTGCAGTCTGAGCAAAAGCTGTGCTCTCACCCATGCCTTTAAGGTCTCTCTCTGTCTTGCAGCAAGGGGCAGCAGCAGGCTTCCAAAGAAAGAAGGGGCTGTGAACAGAGAGCTCACCACGTGAAGGAGGTTTTTCTTTTGTCTCAGCCCTCTGAGGACTGTGAAGATTTGCACCAATTTATCTTCAGGGTCTCACCTCTACAGAATAAATGAAACCCTTTTTACCTCTCCTTATTTTACCAGCAGTTAAACAAGAGCGTGTAGAAGGCAAGTGTCTTGTCTGCAGCCCTGCTAAAACCAAATCCAGCACGGGAAGTCAAGAGACTTGGCTCCAGTAAGACTGGTAACAAAGATTGACATAATTCACAGGTTTGTCACAATTCTGATCACTTGAAGAGTCACCAGCAGCTTTGATTTTCCTTCCAGGTTGTTCCCCAGAATTGTCACCCTCCCTCCCATTCAGGGATTGCATCCATTTGTACTGCATGTGTCATGTTTTCTTGCACACTCTCCATCTACTGACAATGTGTGGAATTCTTCTAAAAACACCCCAAAAATACCGTATACATGGAAGTCAGAAGATTGTTTCAGCCTGGTAAGGGCAGAACCTGAATTTGCACCCCGGTAGCCAGTGCCCCCAGTGCATGGATTTGCTGTAGGACATAAGAATAAAGAATCAGGGTGGGCATTCACTACTGAGGAGCTGTGAAAATTTCCTGTTTTATTTGTAGCACATCTACCTCTGTGGAATGCTAACCTGAGGTTGGATGCTGCAGCATCACTGCATGCACTTGCTCAAATGATCAGGGCAAAGGATAAAGGATCAGGGAAGCCATCCTCAGGGATTTAAGGAGAGCCAAGACAAAGTCTTAAAAAGAATCCTTTCAATCTAATCAGGATTGTATCCTATATAGTAACAATATGTATTTCAGCCTGACAGAAGGGATTTCAAACCCAGGTTATGCCTGGAAAAGCCTAAAAGAACAAGCTTCCACATTGTTATGGGTTCAAAAAATGCAGAGCAGCTATCCCTGGGGTGAACAGCACTGGGTCTAGCCAGGCATCACACCGGTGAGGCTTCAACGAGCTTCTGGTGGCCATCTCTGCCAGCACCCCAGAGGCTCTAGCACGTCCAAACCAGCACCCTCAGCATCCCACCACGCACCCTTTCCTGGTTCCCTGCTGAGGTGAGGCTGCACCCACTGCCGGCGAGCTGTGGGGCGAGCACATGATGGTGATTGCCCAGGCTGGGAGGCCAGGATGTGGTTGTGGTCTGGATCGCAGCCTTGGCCCCCAGGCAAGATCACTGTGAGCGCAAGGGCTCTGACTTCCTTCCTGGCCAAGCCCAAGGACAAGAAGCAGTCTCGGAACGGGTCACTGAATGGCTTCTCACTCCTGGAATTCCATAAAGATTACCTAGCAAACCATAAATTAGTCCTGCCTCTGGATTTCCAGTCAAGGCCTTGGACTTGCTGACCTGGCCTCTTGTTTCTTTCAGCACAGACATTGTGAAACTCCGACTTTTCCTGTTTTCTCCCTCCTTCTGCAACCCTAAAGGTTCTTTTGCTGGCCAGCCTCACACAGCAGCTTTCCAAGCAACATTACCACAACGGTTTCTCCTTACAAATGTCAGAACCAACCTCCCCAGCTTATTCAGTGCCTGCAGACAGTTCATCTACTCTTTTCAGGAGGACAAGGGAGTATTTGATGGTGGGAGCAAGGGTCAAACCTGGAGGAAAATATGTTCATTATGTGCTAAAGCATTATTCTCCCCACGCTTCCTTCAGATCACCTTACCGCTGCCAAGATAGGTGTGAAAATAGAGTAAATAAACCTGTTGCAAAACTCACACAGGCAGTGCTCTAGCTCCCTTAGCTTTGGCCAGCTGCAGTAGGAGTACAACACAACTGTGTCTTCCCAGCAGTGCGACAGCAATACAGCCTCTGCTCAGATGCTCCAGCTCCTTTGGATCACTTGCTCTGCAATGAGTGAAAGCAAATAGCTAAGAAGAAGAGATGATGGGAAAGAAAGATTCCCTGGAAGGAATCTTCAGTTCACGTGAAGGATGTGGATTCTTCCATCACAACATAGAGTCCCTCTGTTTCCCCTCCTGAGAAACTTTCTGCAAAAGACTTAAATTAGAAGACTCATCCATGCAAATCCCACTGTAGGCAGCACTGACCATGCCTGTTGTCCTATCCTGCTTACCAACACCCCATGCCTCCAGCTTCCCTTGCTGGCTTGGGCATGCCCCAAAAGTGTCACAGTTTCCTGCAGCTTTCTCACTGCCCATTCCTATCACTGGATACCTAAAGCCCGTGAATAAATGAGTGATTTGTCTCAGATCTTGTAACTGGTAAGAAGAGTAGCTCTGGAGGCAGAGACATTCCAACAGGATTACAGTTAAGTGGTTAATAAGCTCTGATGAGGATCATTAGAATCTGAAAGGAAAAACAAAACAAAACAGAGGAAGGGGAAGTGGGAAAGGCAAGCTGGCTCTCATCCTCAGCCCCATGGCATCCGCTACTGAACTATTCCACCACTCAAAAACAGTGCACCATACAAGTCCTCCCAGTGGCGTGCCTTTCCAGCCTTGCTCAGGCTAAGGACTACATTTATTTTATACCATTCCCATCCCTTTACACCAAATTCTCTAGAAGAGAACTAATGCAGCTTGTACCATCTTGGTTAACTGGGCAAAGACATCCTCTGCCCATTTGAGAGGGTCAAATGTGTTAACATCAGACAAATAATCCCCTCGCAACTTGAGCAGAATTTATCACATTTTTCCAGTTCTTAAACCATGACAGAAAAATGATTGCAGGATAACTGCCCCCCAGACAGACTTCTGGATCTGTTAAAACATTGCTCCTTACAGCTAAGTGCCTAATTACTAATTCATATATATATATATATATATATATATATATGTATATATATATATCAGGTTCATTTTGATAGCAGGACAAAAAGCTCTAGCTGTCCATGCAGAGGGGTGTTTGTACCTGTGGAATACCAGCAGGAATATCTTCATGATGTTCTCGTAGCAGTTTTTCTGTAAGACCTCCATAGGCTGGGAGGAGGATGTCTGAACAGGAGATGGTACAGAAAAGCAGTCAGCTTATCTTGATCCTCTGTGTTCCTGAAGGTTTTGTTTTAATATGGTGAGAAAAAGGCACAAGCAATGTTGACAGCTTCTTTACAGCATTTTCCAGAAGGCTGAAATGGGATTCAAGTGACAAACCTCTGAATTCCTATAAAGTTCCTCTGTATGCCATTGCAAATTAGGAATTTGCTGCCCAAACCACATATATTGAACTGGCCCCGATCCTGCTGCATTGACATTCTGATGTGTTTTCCTTTTACCCCATTTCATTCCCTTTTGCCAACTACAATTGTTACACATCTGTGAATCATGGCTTCCTAGTCATCGAGGCTGACCCACTAATAACAGCATTATTTGCATTATAGGCAGCCTATTTTGCTAGACATTGTGCAAAAATGTAGAAAATGAGAGACCTTGCCTCACAAAGCCTTCAGTAGCATTAGAGATGTCTGTTCCCTCTAACACAGAGTGAGAGGTTCTTGAATTCACTCATGTTTGTTCAATGGTTATCTGGCAATGGTACGCTGAGCATTAACTAATTTCTACACGGTGCCAGAAGACCTCCCTTGTAACCAGTTTCCTCTCCCATCATCAGAGAGGCCGTGGAAGTAATAGGCCTTGAATGTTGGGTCATCCTCTTGGTACAAGAGTGGGATGAGGAACGTGCTCTGCTGCTGCTTCTGCTCTTCCAGAACTGGCCATGAACGGTGCTGCTGGTGCCCAGGGAGCTGCTCAGCATCTTCTCCCTTTGGAGAAAGCAAAAGGGCTGAAAAGCAGGGAGTGTTCATCGCCATGGTGAAGCGGGCATGGAAGTGTCAGCAACATCAGGCTGAGCAATAAAAGAGATTTTGATCGTATCTTCCCTTGGAGAGCACAAACATGGTACTGCAGATAGCCACAAGGGAAAACTGTTAACTGTCACTGGGCGCCATTTGGAAGGAGAATTGTGCTTTCAGCTTGAAGTTTACACTCTTAAAAATACAGCATTAGTTATTTATTGTCTAGTAGACAGAGCTAGGAAGCAGGAAAGTAGGTTTCATATTTTTTTTTTTAATACCAAATCCCACAGTCTGTCCATATTCAAAATATCAAAAAAGTCTCAAATAGAGTTCTTGGAGGCTGGCTGCCTGTATGGCTGTAGAAGAACATCACAGGACAGGCAACTTTTGCCTTCTCTGTTCTGCCACTGAACACTTTTTAAAGCTAAAATAATAACAATGCATAAATAGGTCTGAAGGTGTTCGGCACATTTTTTTAAGCAAAAGCAACCTTCGAAAGTCACAAATAAAAAGTACTGGGACTACAGACAAGTGTTTCCTCCCTAATTCCACAGAAGGGTCATGACAGGGAGCAAAAGAGATGCACCCATCATGCTCTGACATCTGCTTAGATATTTATTCTCCATGTTAGTCAGCTGAAAGCTTTTTGGAAGCAGCTACCAGGGGAGCAGAATCCCCCCAGGTGGGCAGCTGAGGACAAGGGGCCTCTCTGGAGCAGCCACTCCAGCCCAAGTTCGAGCCGTGTCTGCCCGCAGGTATAAGAAGGTAAAACTTGGTCTCTTTTATGCAGGGAGGTGAAACAGAATGTATGGTTTTTAGTCTTAATTTTGAATGAAACCTCATATCCACTCTCCAGCTGAGAACATTTCCAAAGTAGACTTCTTCAGACCCCTAAACATCTCTCAAAATCCCCCCCCCCCCCCCCCCACCCCGACCCTTTTCATGCCCTCTCTTTTTTTCTTGCTTTTCTCTCCCCTGTGGAAACCATCCACATCTCTAACACAACTTTCCTATATTAGGCAAAATAGCCTCAAAACTGGGTGCCGAGTGCCTCAGAGAAGCGTCTCGTCGCCGATCAGTTACCACTGCCTACATACTTGAACCCGGAGGGATACGTCTCTTGCTGGCAGACTGCGGAGACTTGCTGAACCCCAGCCAAGAGGAGAGATGAGGCAAGGGGTGTTAAAAGCTACCGTCTCGCCTCTTCGTACACATCACACGCACGAGTGCCTTCAGCACCCAGGGCCCGGAGCCCAGACAATTCGCTGAAAGTCTAATGCATTTCAGATAAGGCTTTGACTATTACCTGGATTGACAGCCAGAGAATGGGAGGAAAAATCCCGGCTCCGGCCCACTCAGCCGAGCAGAAAGCATCCCAGTTCACAGGCTAACCTAGGTCAAGTGATTTGGCGCCTGCAGGGTATTAAAGCTATTTACCAGAGAGGAGAGGGAGGGAGCTGCACGATCTGAAGGGAGCCAACCTTCATAGTGAAAATTATTTTTATTATTGTAATTCATGATATGTCCTGGCTCTGTGCCCACAGCCAGGGCTGGAAAGACACTGTCTTTAGTAGAGACAATGAAACAATAAACAATATTTCTAAGCAATTTTTTAAAAATAATAATAATAATTTGAAAAAATCTCCATTTTACAACCACACAGCTCATCTGTTCACTTTGAATCTATGGGCCGTCACCTGAAAGCTGGTCCACATCAAAGAGAGGTTTGGAACAGGGAGAGGTGATCCTGTTTATCTCCTTCCAAGGCTTCATTCCTGAGAATAAGCCTTACCTGCTAAAGCCAGGAGTGCACATCATCCTCTCCCCATCCGACTGCCAGGCCCAAAGGGACAAGGGCAGTTACATCAGGGAGAAAAGGCAGGCTGGGAGCTCCAGCCCAGTGGAAGCTACTCCATCGGCGTAAAGCTCCCACCTTCTCCAGGGCAATATTCTTCCAGTAAGAAAAAACAGAGGGAGAATTACTCCTCGTGAAGGAACTGGGCACAGCCTCTTCTGGAGCCTTAGCTGCCTTTCCCAGCACTTTTTGTCTTCCAGCTACTGTGCATCATCACTGACTGTAAACCAGCTGGCATTTCGGCCAGCTCTGTTCTCCACGTTATTTCCCAGCAGGGACACAGAGCTTGCCTTCAGCATCCATCCAGGACTAGTGCCTCGCACTGGGATGGGTGCTGCCTGTGTTGGGGGCAGCAGCAGACCTGTGTGGGACCTAAACCCCTTTGCATGCTCTGGGTGCAAGCAGATGGGTCTGGGAGGCTCCACACTCAGACTGGAGCCAGCACCAGCCCTGTGCCCACGTTGTGTCCCATGGTTTGGTCTGGGCAGGCACACCACACAAGTACAGTTGTCTCTAGAACGTCTTGACTCTTCTCAGTCTGCTTTTATTTTTGCTTTCCACTTCTCCTTTATCTCTTTTTTTTTGTTTTGTTTTCCCTTTCTGTGTTGCTTGTTAGGAAACGTAATGTTCTGTGACCAACTTGCCCCCCACCCTTGCCCGTCACCTCCACCTCCCATGCCCCCTCTGCTCTTTGATCTGAAGATCAAAGTGAGAAAGGAGCACAAGCTGGCGACAGCAAGAAAACCAACGTGTGCTGGGAGAAAAAGAAACCACGCTCTCACAAAGAGGAGTAGTAACATCTATTCCTATGCTTGTGGTGACCCCACAAGAAGCTCTGGCCCTCCATTCTCTAAACTCACCATAAAAATCTGACATATGAACCTGACCAACAAATGCACCATTTCTAGAATATTTTGGGAAATCTTGGTTGTGGGATACTACCCCAAAATTTTATTTTTTACTTATAATCTGTTCGAACAACGTCTGCTGCAAGGCTCCAATTCCATCACCGTGCTCCAGTACCAAAGCACACCACTGCGTTACTGAATCAGCTGCTCTCCTCAGCAGAGGAAAACCAAGTCCCAGAGCACCCATTCTGCATGGGATCAGTGCTGCCCAGACAACAGGAGTGCTGCAGAATGAACCATCAAGAGCACATCCCTGGTCCTCAGGCCTCACCCTTTAGAAAACCCTCTTTTCAGTTCTGAACCTGCTTCTCTGAGGGATACGAGCAGGACGGAACTCTGACGCAGCACAGATGCTCCACAGCAGCTTGAAAATCAGTGATCAAAACGCTGATTTCTGGGGGCTGTGGTGTATTCAACTGGGAATTACATTTTCCAGTACCCCCTTTCACAGCCCAGTATCTCTGTTGGGTGCCCCGAGAGCAGGTAAGGACAGCCTGTACCAGCAGCTACCGACAGCTGAGCCCTCAGAGAAGGATGCTAATCCATGGTGAGTTTGGGTGCAGAATATAGAACACTATTTTGCAGCTCAAGCTCAGTTTCTGTGATGGAAAGGGTAGTTTTGCCAGGCAAAGGGCCCAGGCCTTTTTATTTATTTTTTTGTGCAAATTGCCAGGCAATTAAAAAAGAAAGGGGGAGGGAGGGTAAAATAAATGGCAGGGGGAGTGGATGTCGTCTGCTGCAAAACCAGGGCTAAAAGCAGCGTCCCCATGGGTCGCTAACTCGCTGCGGCTGTCAGCACTGATCAGAATCAGTTGGTCACTCATCACAGGAAGGCAAACAGTCAGGCCACAGCACATCCTTAGGATCAACAGGCTAATTAGGATACCCGGTCTTACTCAGAGAAGCCTGCTATTAAATCCCCAGAAGTCCTGCCGAGCCATAACACCATCCTCCAGCAACTCCACGAGGAGACCCGAGGAGCAGCACCCCGAGGCCCCTCCGCAACACAAGTTCGTGTTTCAGGAGGGGGAATAACTCGTCTCTGAGTGGAGGCGAGCGGTTAATTGGGCACCTCGTTTGCGAAAGGCCGCGGGTCGCCGCCACGGCCCGGCCTGCTGTCCCGCTGGCGGGAGGCCAGCGCTGTCACTCAGCGCCAGCAGCCTCCCTGTCTGCGGCCTCCTCCGCCACCGCCGCGCTGACGGCCTGGCGCCCGGGCACCTGGGGGAGGACATTCGGCGAGGCCCAGTTTGTCTGGCTGCGAGGGAGGAGAAGCCAGGGGCGTGTTGGACGACGCGTCCCGAAAGACTCGAGGGGAAAGGCACAGCAGCTAAGGCAAGGAATGCCGCCTCCTTCCCCTGCTCCCCCTGCGAGTCCCATGGGTTGAACACCAGGCCCTCTGTCTCCTTACACAGCTCCGTCTCCTCTCTCTCAACCCTTTCCTCTTTTTTGCAGCTCCTGGCTTTTTACCTACTTTGTAAACAGCCTCCCGCCCAGCACAGCTAAGTGCATTTTTATCCAACACCTGGTAATTAACTTATTGAGAGGGAGGCAGTTTTATTATTCCTACTGGCATCACCAAATTCTGTGTAGCTGTTGTGTGCATGCTGGGGATAACTGTGATGCTGCTTTCTTGCAAATTCCTCCAGCCAAGCATTACTGCATTGGGACAGTTCACCTGTCTCCTTGTAAATCCTGCAGCTTTAGCCATGCCGTCCTCACTGCTTTCTGCCACACTACATCCTGCTTTTTTCAATCTAAATGACTAATTCTCCACACTGCTCCACATCACATTAAAAGGTTTCACTCAGGGCTGTGTCTGCTTAAAACAAAACAAAGCCCAGGAAAAATTGCTTCTAGCTAAAAGAAACATTCTTCCAATATTATATCACCATTCCTTTCCATCACATCTCACGTTACAATTCCGAGGCACCGAAGGAGAGCACATTTTACCTGTAAGCAGAAGGCAGGCTGGCCTGATCCCCCATGAGTTCAGACACCCACGGCAGGGACGGGGCAGAATTTCCTCTTTTACCAGGAGAGGAAAGGTGTGTTCAGGTGGAAATGCAGAGCAGGTACAAAGCTGAGACATTCCAGGATATCTGGGGATGGAAGAGCAGAGCAAACTGTGCAGAGTTTTGCAGAGTACTGAGGATATAAGAATGTGCCTTACACAAGACACCTTCCACTTGTTTAAACCTCCTTTTTACTGCTTTATTTGCAAAGGTACTTTAGAGGACATCTCCTGTTTGGACAGAGCAGCCTTTCCCTCAAAAGGCTGTCAGTTACTGTCACCTTGAATTAATTGAAACAATTGCCCGTCAGCAAGCATTAGCTAAGAAAGGTTAAGTCCGATTAGTGATCTGCCTGTTAATTCACCAGAAGACTTTTGTTTAATCATATCTTCCAGCAAAGAATTTTTTGCAATCTTTCCATGGCAGTTTGCTACCAAAAGTGACCTTGGAAGGGCAGAAGAGAGGAAAGATCCTTGCTCCATCATGAAAACAATTTAATTGCCTCTCTCAAATGTTAACAATTAAGGACAGGGTAGGAACGTACTCCTTTAGCTGGGAATCTGATAGAAAGTCCTTTTTCACCTTGAAAACTCTGTAGGGGTTTGGGGCACTCAGCGGTTTGATCCTGGCTCAGTCTAAATCCCGGTGGATTTAAACAATTCCAGACTAGAAAAACATCCACAGAGGCAGGCTGGCTTTAGCTGGTCTGAGCCCTGTCCCATCCCTACCTTTCCACCTCAGCATGTCGGATCTGGCATGGCTGATGGATGGACAAGAGGATACAAGGAGTCTTTTCTTGCTACAAATCCATGTAACCATTTAGATGCTCCTGCCCTTCCCTTGGCCACACTCCAAACTGCTCTTATTCCAAGATCTGCCTATATTTTTGGCCATAAACTCAAGCACTGAAGAAGGCTTGCCTGTTTCACTTGATTCCTGCTCGCTATTGAGATGAGCATCTGAATACCTCCTGTGGTCAAGAGCTAGCAGAGACAGAGGTACAAACCTGTTGGCCAAAGGAGAGGGGGCATGCTTCTCCCAGGGGGTCAGGCCTGCATCCTAAACTCCTCCGAGCACTTTTTACTCACACAAATAGCTTGCTCAGCCTCCGCAGGACTCAGCATGGAGTTTGTAGAGATGACTCATAGCGAGCACTGGAGGCTTATCGCTCGCGTGATGGATTGTGAGGCAGTGCGTTGGTTTGGGTAGCGATGGAGGAGGCTGGAGCAGCCAGCCTTCCTGCAAAATCCATTTGTAGCTGTGGCTGGGGGCACGGTGTCAGGAGACAGCCTCCATGGCTGCAAGGAGGCAGTGGCACGTAGCCTCGTGCAAGACGCACGACCCGGTGCTCGCGTTGTACCTGTGTGCCTCAGGTCATCTCGGGAAGCACCTGCTGTGTAGGTGCCAGACAGAGATGATATCAAATGAAACTTTGGCACCAAAATTGACATACTTCTGCAAAGCCAATTTACATTCCTTGCTCTGGGCTTCTGGAGCCAAAAGGGAGGAAAAAAAAAAAAAAAAAAAAAAAGTACTTTGGATCCAAACCTGACTCCGTGGCTCCAGTTTGCCTAGCATAGTTTCCCTGGTATAATGCTAAAATGAGGTTCTGGCTCACAGCACTGTGTCCTAGAAGAGTCCCCAGTGGGTATTGAGAAGTCTGTCATAAGAGCAGACTGGGAACAAGACAGCAGTTATGAGATTGTGATGAAAAACGGTCTATTTGTTGCATTGCCCAACTCTGTTCCCATCTTTGTCCTCAAGGGTTTCCTTGCAGACTCTGTGATTTGCTTTTTTTCTTTAATGATGTTAGCTTGGAAAAGAAACTCCTTTTTTTTCCACTCTCCTGACACATGCTCCATGTGATCCCTCCTTCCCTCTCTCCAGCATTACACCTTCTTTCAGCCGGGATCCTCAGAGAGGCAGACAGCAGAGTCACAGCCCTAGAGGTCCTACCCCAAGGGTCAAGCAGCACCAAACAAATACCTGAAAGTCTGCTGTTACCAACTCCACTCATATAAAACAGAGATGGATAACTTGCATTTTCTGGTCTTGAATCAAAGCTCCAGCAGCTCACTACACATGCACTGCCCAAGGGTAACCAACAAAGGGCAGTGGGGATGCAGCCTGGCTTCTCTCTTGATCTTTCAAGATCAGTCCAGCATCCAGAATCCGTTCCTTCCTTCCTTCCACCAGTAGCAGCCTGACAAGCCACCACTCCCACTACAAATCAGAAATCAATAACCCAGCATCGGGTTATTTTCATATCACATAGATGTAATAGGATCAAATAATACACAATATTACTGATGCGTACTATAACACAACATATTCATTTGCCCGCTTGGTTTATCTTTTGCAGTTGCTTCACAGAGGCACCATCTCAATGTAACATTATATTAACACAAGTCATTTAACAACATAAATATTTCCCAGTGTTAAGGCTTCTCGTGCAGACCTGGCAGAGAGCTACACACATGCTTGGCAAGGTCAGACCAGCTTACAGACCTGCAGGAGGAGGTCTCTGTTCCTCCAGTTTTGCCCTGGGAGTGCTGTTTCCTCTGACTGCCTTCCACAGCACCCTGAGCTCTAGCAGATGCTGAAAACATCTCTGAAAACTGAAAGAATAAGACATGTTCTCTGCTCAGGAGATGTGTAAGGAGCTACAAAGCTCCTCTAGAAAACCTGGTCTGGGGGAGCCATTTCAGCCAGCCCTTAGCATCATAACATTAGCCTGCTACGTCTTTTGAGAGTAGCACAAGCTTTTAAAGCAAGGTGCTTAAGAAATCAGACTTCTGTTTTTATTGGAGCCCATCGAAGCCAGAAGCAGCCAGAATTAAATTAACTTGCTTTTTTCAAAGGCTCACCCCCTTGGCCTCTGGAGTTTCTACCCAAAGCAAATATGTTCAGGCTATAAGGCTGGGCTGAAATGAAGGTAATGCTCATTAGAGTATAAAGGCTTCACCTTTATGAGTAAGGCAGCAGAGAAATAACACCAAACTGATTATTTAAAAGCTGCATTAAACTTGTTTCTTTATTGATTCTCTTCTCTGAGGTCCTGATCAGACAAATACTTCTGCAGCTGTGTAATTGAAGGCCCTGAGAAGTGCCAGGCAGTTAATTATTTGCAGGAATGGGGAGCCTTTTGTGGCAGCTAAATAATGAAATATAAATCTGCAAGTCTGTCAGTGAACAGGCAGCTCTCCCTTCATTGACTGTTCAAGGCAGCTTCCACTGGCAACAAAAAGCAGTGGTAAGTAAATGCAGAAGATTTCAGAGTCTTTTTCCCATCTGGTCACTCGGGGCAGGGTTATCCTCATTATTTCTTCTGCAGTTTTCCTTTCTGGGCAGGAGCGTTTCAAGCCTTGGCTGCTGATGTGGGTTTATGATTAAAACTAACCTTGTTAATCCTCCTTACTACAAAAACAACTCTGCTTATCTACTCTTGGGTTGCTTTTCTCAAGGCAGCCAAAGGCAGTCCTGCTCTGCTTGTGAGAGCCCTTCTGGAAATACATTCAGTGGCTCCTGGGGCTTGAGATCTGTTGCTTGTGAGCTCTCACCTATGCAGGTTGGGACTGCTCACCTCCAGGAGGGGTTATTCCCACCTTTGGTAGGTTTCCATGTGCTGCTGAATTCTCTAAATGCTTCATAAAGGCACCCAAAAGATAGGCAACATTGAGCTTAGTTTAATAATAGTTTCTGACAACTGCACTTAACTCTCTATTAAAAGCAACGAACCAGACATATGCAGAAAAGATGCTAAAACATCAAAATGAGAAACACAATGCAAGGAGAAGGAGCATCATTCCTGTCTCACCGCAGGAGATTCGGCACTGCACACTATTTTCTTCTGGCTAGAAGCTGTTTAAAACCAATCTGCTGTCAGGAGAAGGAGTTAAACAACCCAGAAGAATGAACAGCCACGGCATGTAATGTCCTGGGCTGCAGTGCTGTAACCACGGGGCTTGACTGGGGTTTCTTTTATGCTTGTGCTCTCTAGCATGACTCTGGCAGCCTAAGGCAGCTGGGGAGGGGGGGGGGGGGTGACTGCAGGCAAGAAGAAAGCACTCCTCCTGCTTCGACAGCCAGATTTGACAAAAGCCTCATGGGCAAGCACTCGTGGCAAGCCACTCCAGCATGTGGCTCACAGCAGCACTCGGTCTCTGGTACGATCACCAGCCACATCTTGCAGCATCCTTCCCATTCCCCCAGCCAGCCCCTGCTGCAGGCACTTTGGCAAAAGGGGTCCCATGTCCCTCTCTGTGCCTGTTCCCAACTCTGTCAGAGTAGGGGAAAAAAACACCACACATTTATTCTCTTCTTTAGAGGCCTGGGGTTTCCCTCACTTTAATTACAAATGGAAGAAATAGAAACAGCCTCCTGTGGGGTTACTTCTCCAAAATAAGCCAAGGAGCTTTCCCTGCACATCGTCATTCCTTTCACTCCTCTCTCCAGAGCCTTCTCTGCATCACAACAGAGTGCTTGCTGCCTCAGATAATCCAAGAGAAGGGACCCCTGGGGGAAATTTAGGCTGTTTCTTTCTGGGGGCAATACATTTGCAGGAAACCACCGGGCACCCCCCAGGAAAATAAAGCACCACTCAGTAAAGCCAGGCTTGGAAGCAGAAGATCAGATGCGGGATCTTTGCTTTCTTTCCCTACCCCCAGCCTCCTCCAGCAAAGCCTCAAAGGAGATCTGGCGGGAGGGATCACTTTACACGTGTTTTCTAAGGGCAACCCAAAACCTTCCTGGGTCACCAGCAATTTAGACACTGAGAGGTGACTTCCCTGCTGCCTCTTCCATCTCCATCCCTTTCCCAGAGCCAGCCAGTCGCACTCCTGGCTACCAACCATCACAGCAGGAAGGACCAAAGGGAGCCTGAGGAAGGAGATAAGGGATACGTGCAGAGCACAGCCTTGTCTTGAGCTCTGCAGCATTTCCAATCAACTCCTGTGTGCATTCTCAGTGCTTTCTGGCTGTGTGCTGCTCAGATTTTCATGTGGGATGTTTTAAACAAGGCACTCTAGGTTCTGAAGGCTGGATCCTGTTTTCTCTCTCCTGTCCTCCTTTTCTCATGAGGTATATGTATATTTTCAAAGATATTTGTGACAAAAAGGCAGTAACCAATCACCTAGAAAGGAGCAAGATGGCCTGATTGAAATCACCGAACAGGTGACTTCAGGCATCCTGCCTCCCATGGCTATTATCAGGAAAAGACTGAGTTTTTAACACAGGGAGGTGGGGAAGTCAGTTAGCAAAACCCCAAGACAGGACTGGAGCCCACACAGTGTGAAACAAGTCCATGCACAACGCAAGCCAGCATGGCTCTGCCGAGGCCACAGCTCTGCCACTCGTGCAACAGGGGAACTGCTGGATCCTCAGCATCCAGGGCCTGTGACACAAACCCAGGGGCTCTCAACACAAGCATCAGCTCTGTGCCACATGCTGCAGCTTTGTTCAGGTCATTAAGTTGTGTGCAGCAGTCCCTGAGCAAGGCAGCTAGCAGCACAAGGACACGACAAGCAGGAACCTGGCCACAGCTGGAAGCAGTCATTTTTTCCATTCCCCCACACCTCCTCCTTTTGGGCCCGATACAACTATACTGCGTCTTTAGCAAATGCTCCCACCAAGTTTGCAGAGTCAAAACAGCACATTCCTATGGCCCAAAATGCCTGTGTGACTCCGCTGGGCACGAGAGGAGAGGGGGAAACATGAGCAAGGCCGGGCTGAGCCGGGCCAGCTGGAGGCAGGGAGCTGGTCTCAGTGGTCCAGTGGAGACAGATCTCATCTGGCACGGCCCCTCCTGGAGATGAGCACCACAGCGGGTGGCTTCCAAGCCCTGAGGACTGGAAACACAATCCTCAAGCCCAGCTTCTGCTGCATGCAGCGGGCAGCAGCTGACCTCCCTTCTCTGGCAGCAGAGCTGGATGAGGAGAGGCAGCAGACCCACGGGCATCCCTGGGGAATGAGGGGCTTTGGGCACAGGCACCCAGCACGCTGGTCTGAAGGGCTGCAGCTTGGTGGCGTGCAGAGGGGGACTGATTTTGGGTGGTGTTTTCACGTGGCTTGAGTTCATCAGGCCTTGAAGAGGAATTCCCAGCTCTTACTATTTTTGCCCCAAGCAATGAAAGCTATCAACAAAAGCATTCAGAGAGATTTATCATCATTAATGGTGGCTTGGAAAGAGAGGGCGAGGTAAGCAAGAGGAAGCATGGAAGGAGGACTGAGGTCTCTGGACAGGTATTCCAGACATTTTCCACTGCAGCACAGCAGGCTTCAGTCCTGTCTGTTCTCCAGAAGCTGCAAGGACAAACCACGAGGGAGACTTTCAGGTTTGGGACCTCAGTCTTGCATTAGGCTTAGGGCAAAAACACTGGTCACTGCCTCCTCTTCCTCCTGAGGAGGAGGAAGGCATCACAATGAAGTCAGAGCCTGCTGCCTGGCCCTGCCTGACAGTGCCTAGAGGTGTCTTGAAACGCAGAGAGAAAAATCCTCACGCTCATTAAGTGAGATCATGCTTTTTAATTAGCCTCCACTGACAACTCAAGCATGAACAAGCCTGGTGAGCTTCCACGTTGCAGGGGCTCTGCACACACACTTCTGCTTGTGGCTGTGCGGGATGGGACGGAGCTGACACAGGGTTTGGTGCTAGATGGGAAAGGACACAGATCGTGGCAGGCACATGCACCCAGCAAATATCTCCTGCTGTTTGCCATCCACCTGCATCCCCCTTTCCCCTTCATTATCCTGCAGGTCTTAGGCTCAGCCCCAGTTGCTGTGGCTGATGGAGGAGGTGAGCATCAGCGCTGTCGCCTGGCACAGCCACAGCCCCTCTCCCCCTCGTCCACCTCCCTGTTATCAGATCCTGTCCATCCTGATTTAAGCTAATGGCTTCCTCACGCACAGCCCAGAACAGTATTACCAGCCAGATCCCTATCACTCTCTAATATACCTTAAGGCTCCAGCTCCTATTTGTCTAAATCAGAGGGGAAAAAAAAGAAGAATGTAGCCCATTGAGCCCTAGTGAGGCAAGGGGCAATGGCTGGAGATCCAGCCCTGAGATGTCTAGCGCTGCTGTCTGACATCCTCTCCCTCTTTACCTGGCACTTTGCTCTAAAAGGAAGAGTAAATATGTCAGTACAGACCAATTTCACAAATACCAGCCTGCGGGAGCCAACCTGGCTGCAGTTTGCTTCCTGCCCATGGCTCCTGGCTTCTCTGCCTGCTCCAGCTGCTGCCCACGGCTCTGTGGCAGTGACCCTTCCAGAGACAGGGACACTTATCCGGGTGCAGGGCTCCAGGGAGCACCAATGAATGCGTTCAGAGTGCCCTCTACGGCCCTTGGCACAGAAAGGACCTTCCCCAAAAGCCTAAGCAAAGTCTTTCCCTAGGTATCACCAAGCGACCCCATCAGAAGTGGTGACTTGTTTCTGGCACTAACTGGGCGTTATTGAAAGGGGCACAACAGCAACAGAGGTACCAGGCTGAGCGTTTTCACTCCCAGCAAGCAGTCGTGTTCTGGTTCACTGCTCAGGCTCAGCAGCAAGTGGTGCCAACACAGGCTGCCTCCTCATCGCCAGAGCACCCTCCTGCTTTTGCAGGACTGCAAGGTCCTCAGGGACATGGAACAAGCTCTTATGAAGTTAGCCAGCCCTGTTTCTCTCTCTCTCTCAGAACAAACCTCACTGACAAATGCCAGCAGCAACTCAACATCCAGGAGACCAGTGCACCGAAGACATGAGAAAACACCAAAGGTTTAAGTTTTCCTTGGGGCTTTCATTGGCATGCAGACTATCAATACAATTCTTCCTGCATCTCCAGATCCCAGAGGTCCTTAGCTGCTCTTGCAGCATTGCTCCCACTCTCCATCAAGGACTTTTTTTTACCCATTGCTGGTGGTTCACACACCTTGGTCAGGGCGAGCCACGGGACGCACAGAGCCATAGAGGCACTCGCTAACTGATGCGAGTATCTTACTGCAAGACAAACAGCCTCCAGATAAGTAACTCGATACATTTTATTATTATAAAATGGGATTTTTATGTGCAGAATTTGGATGTCACACATACTTTTGTTTCTTTTTTAAACCAGGAAAGATAGGTGGTTAATTGATAAAAAAAAAAAAATACTTTTAGCACAGCAGAGAATATTAACCCCTCCTTGCCCCAGGGGCTCAAAAGCTCTGACAAAGCGAAGTGGAAAATAACTCTTCTCCAGTCACTTAACAGGTCTGCAACAGGAGGAAATAAGGAACTCTGCCCACCCCTCAGATTGCATTAGTCAGACACCGCAGCATTTTTCAAATAGTCTGTCATTAATCATGACAACACAAGAGAGCGAGAAGGAGATCAAAGAGGTAGAAGTCTGAAATTCCAGTTACGGATTCTCTGCCGTTAAGGTAATGACAAGGTTAGGAACCAGCAACAAGCAGTCGGGAAGTATTTCAGTCTACCTGGGCAGCCACTGCTACAGGAACCAGAACAGCCCCCTGAACCTTAGGGGAACGATGCTGGTGCAGCCCAGGTGAGGATCCAGCCACTTGGATTTATGCAAACCACAGAAAACAGCAGAGCAGGGCTGCAATCTTCAAAGGGATGGTATTTCCAGTAGCTCCTGCCTGTGGTTAAAACTGGAAACACCATCCTCTGAGGTCAGCATTTCCTCACCTCCAACTGCAGAACACCTCTGGCAGCAAGAAAACGGGAAAAACAGCCCAGACAATGGAAGTTATCCAGACGTTACCCAGAAAGGTTCTGGAATGGACACTACCCCACTGCTGGGGAAGTTTCCATTTGATTTTCAGCAGAAGATTTCAGGAAGGCTGATGACTCCTTCCCCGAGTGGGAGGCAGACGTGATCCCTCAATGCCAGTGCCCTTGTGACAAGCCCCAGACCTCTTTAATGCCCCATCCTCTGCAGCAGCAAGCTGATGCTCTCAGTTTGTGGCCATGTGAACAGGAGTTAATCAAGCTTGTAAAGCACCACTGCTCTTCACAAAGACAGTGATCCTATTGGCATACAGGGCTACCAAACAAAACCTAAGGGCAACCTAAGTGATCTCCAGAACACAAGTACTCACTAACCTTGCACAGGCCCAACATGTTGGGTGCAGGAACCCACCGAAGCCCCTTTCCCAAAGGGCTGCCAGCTGAGATAGGGAAGACACTAAAAATGAGTAGCCTTTCTCAAGGCCAACAAGCAGGTCAGTGAGAGTGCCAGAAACCACACCCAGGCTTTCCATTCTCCTGCTCCGAGACATATCTGTTCCTGCAGGCAAGCACACATCCCCTGAGGGTACAACACCCAGGGCTTCAGAGAGCTGCAGCCAGCATCCAGCCCCGCAGGCAGCACATAACACAGCTACCCCTACGAGCTGCCCTCCGGTCTCTTGTAAAAACATCCCCAGAATCTCTATCACTTCATAAAACTTTAAAACCCAAACCTGGTAGGAGATATTTATAATGCTTGAGATCATTTCCCCCAGATTGACTGTCATTCCTGTTTTATAGATTACTGGCAACTCCCCGTGCCCTTTGCTGGGGGAGAAAAAAAAAAAAAAAAAAAGAAAAAAAAAAA